>NW_020954585.1:33202180-33407435 GCF_900497805.2 Vombatus ursinus
AGAAAGAAAGAAAGAAAGAAAGAAAGAAAGAAAGAAAGAAAGAAAAAAGGAGGGAGGGAGGAAGGGAGGAAGGGGGGAGGGAGGAAGGGAGGAAGGGGGGAGGGAAGGAAGGAAGGAAGGAAGGAAGGAAGGAAGGAAGGAAGGAAGGAAGGAAGGAAGGAAGGAAGGAAGGAAGAAAGACCTGGACTCATCTTGCTCAGGTTGGAAGTGCAAGGTCTACTCACCATCCTGGTTCAACTTCAGTTATAAGAGCTTTAACCTGCTACTTTACTGAGCTTGGCTGATTCATTCTTCCTTAGGCAACCTGATGCTGTCCCCCTACTCCCGGTTCCTGAGGGCTAACCATATTAATGCCAAACTTAGTGCAGACACCTGATAGATTTAGCCCACTGTAACTCAGAACTCCCAAATTCAAAAGATTCATCAGCTTCAGCCTCCCTGAAAGTAGAGATTACAAACATACCCTATACTACAGCACCAGTTTGTAAATTGAATTTAAAAAATTAATCTTATTTAAAGTTACCAGGGAGTCTGCTTTTTAAATACGTTCTATTATGAATCCTTTTATAAAGCAAAGTATCCACTAAAAGTGCTACTCTACTGTCTTGTGTAAATATAGCTCTGGATTCTAGAAGGCTCTGCCAGAGGAGTTCAGGCAGGCTGTGGCTGTATCTTCCAAACTGGGAAGAGCATAGCAATGGATTGTGTATATGTTGTCCTCAGGCTAGCCTAGTTAAGCAATATAGATTGGTCACCAAATGATGGATTTTATTTTGGCCATTAAAACCTAAGCCAAATCAGTTATTAAAGGGACAAGAAGAGGTTGAAAACTGATTAGATGAGGGAGAATCCATATCAATCCACAAATCATGAGTATTTCTGTAAAAAGAAAAACACAAACATACACATTCAATCAATGAAAAAAACATTCTGTAAGTGCCTATTATATGCCAGGCACTGTACTAGGTGTTTGGGGATACAAGTACAAAGAACCAAGTAATCCCTACTCACAAGGAGTTTACTCTTTAATTCATGTTTGCTCTCTCTCTGTCTCTTCCTCTCTCTCTCCCTTTCTCCTCCTCCTGCCTCTCTCCTTTTGCCTCTCCCTTTATCCCTGTATCTGTATTTCTTTCTGTGTCTCTCTGTCTGTGTCTTTCTGTCTGTGTCTCTCTCCAGTATATCATTGGTAAATCTGATTTCTATATACTGTATTTCTTTAAATTGAGGTACAGCTGTTTTGGGTTTGTTTGTTTTGGGTAAAAAAAAATATTTAAAACCATCACAGGGATCATTTTTTTCCTCTTCAGTAGAAGGTATGCTTATCTTTGAGTTCATATTGAACTCCTAAGAATGCATAAGAGATGTTTTTGCTTTGACTATGAGTGATGCCTCTATAAATGGAATCTGATCTATATATTATATTCATAAGGAAAAGGAAAGTCAAACATGAAAACTCAATTCCAATTTACATGGTTTTATTTCTTCTACTCCAAACTATTCCCAAAAACACTTGATTTTGAGTGCTTTTGTACCTCTATTAAATAATGGATATTTTCCATTACTGAAAGTCAATGAATGAGTGAAGTTTTTCTTGTAGGTGTTGCAGAATGATAATCCTTTGGCTTTCCCTGAAATAGTATATATCAGATGAGTAATAATATATTTTTCTATATTATATTAACAGAAAAATAAAGACTCAGAGGTCAATTGACTTGCAAAAGATTGCCCAGGTAGTAGAAGACTTCAGACTTGAACCCAGATCTTCTGCATCCATGTACTCTATACCATGATACTTTTTACAATACCACTGTCTTTGAGCAGCTGAGTGACCATGAGTAAATCACTCTGGGACTCAATTACTCCATGTGTAAAATAGAGAATTGATTCAGTGATCTTACTATCATATGAACACAGATTTAGACCTGGTAGGAACCTTAGAGGGCATTGAGCCCAACCCTGTCATTTTACAGATGAGACATCAAGAACTAAAGAACACCCAGCTAGTAAATGCCAGAGGCAAGTTTCTCTGAAGTCCTTTATGATTTTAAAATCTATACTCTGTGATCACTTTGTATGACATTATACCCATTAAACAGACACTGCACTTTTACATAAGAAGGATCTCCTTTTCTTCAATTCTCCAAGCTTCAATATGATCATCCATAGAATGGGGATGCTCCCTACACTTTCTGCCACACTGGCATTATTTTGAGGAAGATGCTGTGTAAACCTGAAAACATGATAGAAATATGAGTTACTACTGCTTACTTTGAAGTAGGGAAGGGTGGCAAATGAGGGAAAGTGAAGTAACTTAAGAGGAGGGAGGCTGCAGCCGTGGTTCTGCCCCCATAAATTTTCAGGCCAAGTGGACGAACAGGTGTTTCATAATGAACCTGGCTTGTCTTCATGATTAAGTGGGAGTAAGCCCCTGGTAAGTCATGAATAGATCCTTTTTCTGTGGAATTAATATGTTAATGTATTATTAACATGTGGATTCTTAGGTTGTGAGCAGGCCTTTTCTCTGTGGAATATCAATCCAATTCCATTTTGGCTATCTTAATTCATGCCCCTCTAGCATTTTAGAAAACTGTATAATGTCTGATGTTACTTCATTGTTAAGAAAATAAGATTTTTATTTTTGTGTTATGACTAAAATGAAATTAACTTCTGTTGCAAATTGTAACTTGGAATAAATTTTTGTAAACTATATCTGAATGTTTGGGATATGATCTGGATGTCCATGTCTCTGGATCCTGTGCTGTTAACACAGTGCCTGGCATATAAGTAGGTCTTAATAAATGACTTGACTGACTGACTGATGGTGGTATTTCTTCTAGCAATATATATTGCAACCCATCCATGCCTTCTTATCCTGTAAGATTCTCACTTAAGTCCTTCCATAAATTATCCCTTGAGGATTTATGGATGTGTTACACATTCCCTGATTCCTTTAGATTGTGAGCTTCTCAAAAGCCAGGAGTGTTTTTTGTCTTTCTTTGTATACCCAGCATTTAGCATGGTGGCAGGCATATCATAGATGCTTAATAAACGTTTGTTGACTGACTGACTGACATTGACACATACATACTTTTAGTAATGGAGTACTGTATTATTTTAATAGACACACAAAAACTCTCCAGATCAAGGTTTTTTATTTGTTGTCGTTGACTGGGCTGGATGGAGATCTTTTGATAGGACTTTCAATCATTTGTTAATACCAGCACAAGACATCAGTCATCCCTCATTCCCATAACCTATTTGCCCTATCTCCTTTTTCAATTCCATATATCCTTGATATTGTCATCACTTCTGACGTGTAAATTGTAACTTATAATATGTGGCAAGCTGCTTATGTGCACTGTGCATCTTTCTATTGTTCTCTTGACTCTTTGGACATCACTGTATGATTTGCAATCATGTGGCACTACTGGAAATATATTCTTGTTGAAAATATGGGCCTTAATGACAAGGAGTAGCCTGTGACCAGTGTGAAACTGTCACATACATAAAATTAAACTTACATCATTATACTCTATGATACTAATATAAGTCTAAATTTTAAGCTTTTTGAAAGGACATTTCTTGATTTTTCCATTGTAATCACCATGTAAATGTTGTGTGTTTCCAAAACTTTGATAGATTGGAAGGGGAAAATTTTTTATTTGCTAAGTGAAAGTGACTTGATAAATGGAATCATTCTTATGTGCGTTTATTATTTCTGGAATTATACGGCTTTAAGTCTTTCAGACCTACTGCCAACAACTCTAGAAAACTCATTACTCTTGATCAGTCTTAGTCAAATGAATACTCTTTAAAAGACACCCATTCATCAAAGGGTGGACTTTGATATCTTTTAAATACTCAATTAAATCCTTTGCCAAATTCTCCTAATTTAGGACCTTGTTTTAATCTTATTTTCCAGATGGTGGTTTTTTTTTCACATAATTAACAAGGCTGTGCTGGGAAAGTCACACAAATTTTGCACAAAGGATTTAGAAACTACTCAGATGATCTGAGGTAGCTGAAAGAAAGTAGAATTAATTAGGACACCAAATTAAGAAAGAGATATATGAAGGCAACAGACCAGTTCTGTCATTCATAGAGTCCTTGCCAAAGCAAGAAAGGCCTAATCTAGGCTTGTACAATTTGTCGTTATTGAATGCCCTCTTGATTCAAATGCTGAACTATTGCTATTAGAGTTATCAAGGAAGTGAAATCTACTTGCCAGGTCCACAAGAAGTGTAGCATTAGATGCCTGCTGGATACAGACAGGCAGTATGGAAATCAGGTTGGGTATCTCTAAAAATCAAAGTATAGTGCTACTTATTCATTCATTCATTCATCTATCCATCTATTCATTTATTGGTCTGGAAAAGGTGATGTGGTGAAAACAGACTCTGACATTTACTTCTAGTAGTATCACTAACTTGCTACATGCCCCTGGGGCACATCATTTAACTTCTGTCACAGTTTCCTTATCTGTTCAATAGGGTTTATAAAACCTGCCGTTTCTAGTTCATGTGGCTGTGGCAAGAATAACCCTTCATATACCTTAAGTCTATATAAATTTGGTATTTTTTGTTTTGTTTTGTTTTGTCAGTCCCCCATGAAATAATGAATGTGGGAAGCATTTAGGAAGTATAACATGCTATGCATGTGAGAGATCATTGTTATCGCAATAATTTTTTTTTAAACTGTAGTATTAGCAACAAGTGCATGCACAGAGAAACAACAGCTGTTAGTAATGGGAGTAAGGGGAGGAGAAGGTGTAAAAGAACACAGCTGGGTCTGCTGTGTTGCAGAAATTAGTTCAACCTGCTTACAAAGGAGAGACTATATCGACTGGGTCAACAATATAGTCAACACAAGTGTACAGATGACAAAGCCAGCCAATATTTTGTGTTATTCAAGTGATTCAGTGGGAAAATAGCCAGGGAGGGCTGCAAAGAACCTGCAGTAGTCTGATTCTTGTTGCCTGGTGTTTCTTTGCCTTCCCCTCTGCACTTAATTCCATATGGTTTTGCCCATAGAACCTCTGGAAGAGTCAGTAGGGGTCTCCTGTTTTGTGTTTGTGTTTTCCCATATAATTTTATGTTGGAGAATGCAACAGAGGCAGGGGAAGAGTAGGAGAGACAGCCACATCACCAACTCTTATCAGCTCTCTGTGGGATGGCCTCAAAAATCAGTCTACTCTAGATATGGCCTCAGACTATCCCTTCTGCCTTGGGGGCTGGGGAGAGAGAAGTGGTTGGCACAACGTTAGAGCCCTGTCTGTGGCTCAAAGGTTAACCATATCTGCCACTTCTCCTCTGTAGCCTCTTGCTCAGATCATCAAGTCAAACTGAAATGCTCAAGTGCCCAGTGTCCTTGATCACCCCATGCTTTGCTTTTTAAGATATTTTTCTTTAGGGTGAAAAGGCAAAACCAATTCCTTTAAAGCTTACTCAATCCCTCTTCCCCACGTGGATCCTGACAAAGTCAAAGCTTTATTTGCTCTGTGTCAGAGAGGTACCAGGTTACATTCTTAAAGGGGTTTGGGAATTTTGTAGTCCCATTCAAAATCAGCTGCCATACACTTAACATCTGGAATTACATATCACATCAAAATTAACATCACTTAACAGAACAAGGATTCACAGCAAATATATGTAACAATGAATGCAATAACAAATATACATGATATGATTCGTGCATTCATTTGCCACAAGCTGCTCTGCTCGGTTTCAACTCCACAATCATCTTCATTGTTCCCCACTCAGAATAAATTCATCACCAGGAAACTCACCATCATGGAGATTGCTTCAGAGATTGCTACACACACCTCATCAGTACTTTTAGTTCTTTCTGCCCCTCTGATTGGAAGATTGAAATTCAGAGCAAAGATCTTCTCCTACAGCCTCCCTCTACAAACGGCTCAAAATGCCAGTCATCTCTTCATTTGCCATCACATCTCTACCTATTTCTGACTCTACCATCCTCGTCATCATATCCCGTTGCCGGGTACCCTCTGTCACTTCTCTCCTCTTTTCAGCTTCCTTTTGTGTATTGTTTCCTCCCACCTCCGTTTAATGGTGAGCTCTTTGGGGGCAGAGACTGTCTTTCTTTTTCTTATTTGTGTTCTCAGCACTTAGCATAGTATTTGGGACGTAGTAGGCCCCTTATGAAGGTTTACCTTAATGGATTACAAAAATAGGCATTCTGAGTCACTGCTAGTGCAGTTGTGATTTAGTAACCATTTTGAAGCTAAAGAATTTTATTGTTCGGTCATGTCTCACTCTTTGTAACCTCATTTGGAGTTTTCTTGGCAAAGATATGGTAGTGGTTTCCCATTTCCTTCTCCAGCTCATTTTACAGGTAGGAAGCTGAGGCAGAAAGGATTAAGTGATTTGCCCAGGGTCCCACAGCTAGTAAGTGTCTGAGGACAACAGATTTGAACTCAGGGAGATGAGTCTTCCTGACTTCAGGCCCAACATTCTTATCTATTGTGCCACCTAAGCTGCCTTAAGCTAAAGAATATTATCACTGAAAAGTCTTCAAGATTGAACCTGGTCCTTGTAAACTCAAAGCTCCATTAGTGATTCACAGGTTCCACTAACATGTAAAACAAAATAATGCATTTCCCTGGTGAAATTCATTGAGTAATTATAAAAAGAGATATAAACTTTGAGATAAATAATTATTAAAGTAAATATAAACTTTGAGGTGAATATAAACCTTGAGATAAATAATTATTAAGGTGAACATAAACTTTGAGATTGTTAGAAAATGTTGTTTCCTCACCTAAGAACAATCTCTAATTAAAAGACTGAAAGAAGACCTCTTTTATGGTTTGTTGTTTCAGACCCCTTAATATCCCTATCAGGAAAACATGTTAACAGCAAAATATCCATACCCTAAAAATAGAGATTGGGGTGGGGGAAGAGATATTATGTACATGTATATCTGTGTGTGCATATGTATACATATACACACAGACATATATATATACATGCACATACATATATACTTGTTTATATATACACACATATATGCATAGTTCATGTATATATAAAATATTTCTATGCCCATGTATATATTACATACAGTACATACGTACATGTGTATATGCACATATATATCCCCCCTATTCACACACACATACACATATATTTGATTCAGGTTTAGTCTCTATTATTTTCTTTTCATCACAGCACTTGCTATTCTAAAGAATTCCTAAATACTTAATAACAATGTAGGTAGAAAAACCTTTGGTAAATTTTAAACCATAAAATAGGCACTTAATGAAATATATTTGTCAAGAAAAATGATAATGAAATATTTTATTTCCATACTATAAGCCATAAGTTATAGCTATAGCTGATCTATGATAAAAATAGCCCATAAATTTGTAAGTATTTGAGGAATATTATTTAAATGGAAGTTGTGCAGCCGGCTAAAAAAATAAAAATTAAAGAAAGATTAGAATAAGCATTGGAGCAAGAGATCCTAGGACAGCTCCATTCACATATCTACCTACACTTGTGTTGTAGTGGCAAGAACCCTGGCTTTGGCATCAGAGGATCTCAGTATAAATCCTGACTCTGCCACTTACTACATGAGTGATTTTTAGCAAGTCTCTTTGCCTCTCTGGGCCTCAGTTCACTAATCTATAAAATGAGAGGGTTGGACTGTCTGCTCTTTAATGTCTTTTCTGGCTCCGAATGCTATGAAATATGACCAAGACCATGAAGCAAACTTAAGAGTCTTGTAAACAAAGTAGGCCACATGCAAAAGCCATTGTTCACAAATGATTTCTTCCAGAGCTAAGTTTACCCTTTCTTAAAAGTTTTTCAGATTAAAAACCACTTTAATTTCTAACCTTCCTTTTTCACCATTTAGAATGGCCAGCTTGAGTGTGTACGATGGATGGTGAGCGAAACCGAAGCTATTGCAGAATTAAGTTGTTCAAAGGATTTCCCAAGTCTCATTCACTATGCAGGCTGCTATGGTCAGGTAGGCTGGTATTATACGTTATCCTCCTTTTTTTTTTTACTTCAAGTAATAAAACTTTATTAAACTTTGTTACTTCAAGTAATAAACCTTTAAAAAAACATTCTTCACTCAAAATGCATGTCTATCTTCTTGTAGAGTATCTTATTAAATGTGAAATGTATTATTCTAACTAAAATGAAAACTTGCTTTTCTGCAGATAAGCAAGCTTATTATGTCTGTTTGAGACCATGAGTTTTCTTCTTTGGGGAGTTATGAAGTCAGTAGCAGACCTGTTGCCCATACTGCCATTCTGAGTCTAGTGATAAAAGTCATTACCTTTCTTTCAGAGCAGTAAGTTTAAACTAGCCAAGAAAAAATGGAAGTATAGCATACTAAGGATTCATATTATAATTCCCCCAAAGCAACGGTTCAGTTGAATAGATTTAAACATATGTGTTTGTGGCAAAAAAAGAAAAAAAAGAAAAAAAGTATGCTTTTTATACGTGAAATCATATCTTTTCTGACTTCACAGCCATAACCCATAGGAAGACATCGTGGTGTTGTCTATAACAGATTATCATTTCTGAGCATAAAAATTGAAAAATTAAAATTAAAAATTAAAATATAAATTTTATAATTTATATGTAATATATTATAAATTTATCAATTATAAAAATTAATAAATATTGCATATATATAAACTGGAAAAAAGTCATTATGCTAGAGTTTAAGTGAGTCACCTCATTATTTTCCAGTGGAGGTTCTTTCTGGCTCACTGGTCGTTCTGCTGAGTCGGTTTTCTTTTACTACAATGGTCTGTGGCGTTTATTTGCTGTGATCAACAAAGGTCAAGAAAAAATGTCCAATTTTATGTTAAAAAATATCTTGGAGAGCCTTTTTTTATTTTATTTATTTTTTGTTTGGGTTACCTTGTAGACTTCACTGATTCAATGAGCAAACTTACTGAGTTAATAAAAGAAAGAAAGAAGCAAGAGGAAGAACTAAACATTTGCAGAGGCCCACTATCCTTGGCATGTGAAAGAGCAACCATGTTAGCTAATTTGCATCAATCTATAGAAGAAAAGTGATAGATTGAGCTGACAAAAATGATTTGGGATGATGATGATGATGATGATGATGATGATGATGATGATGATGATAGTTACCATTATAATTGTTACTAATAACTAGCATTTACATAGTACTTTAAGCAAAGTGCTTTGTATGTTCTCACCTGATCTTCATCACAACCCTATAAGGTAGGTGATATTATTATCCTCATTTTACATATGAAGGAAATGAGGCTGAGAAAGATGAAGTGACTTGCCCAGGATCCCAGAGCCAATAATTATTGAGGCAGGCATGATTCAAACTCAGGTCTTCCTGATTCCAGATCTAGCGCCATATCCATTGCATCACCTGATCCACCTAGTGGTAAAAGTACTGGATTTGAAGTAAAAATATTGGGGTTTAAATCTTGACTCTTCTGTTCATTAACTATGTTGTGTGGAGTGAATCATACAACTTCTCTGGGACTCAGCTTTCTTATGTGTAAAATGAGAGAGCTGAACCAGATTTCCTTTAGGACCCACTCCAGCCCTAAATCTACAGTGCTTCATGATCTGAAGAAATTGGTTATTGTACATCGCTAATCCTAGAGTACATTCTAGAATATATGATATTGCCCTTTTCTATAGTAGTTGTTTATTCTTAGTGTGAATAATAGAGGTAAATGTTTCAATTTTCCACTTTACTATGTACTAACTGAAAATTATACACAACTTTGGAGAGATTTTGTCAAGGTTTACATGAGAAGAGAGGAGAAAGCCCATAACTACTTTGACACTTTTAAGTACAGTAAGTAAAGAGGCATTTGGCATTCTTCATCTCATGGATATGGCTTTTGTAGGTAATGTTTCAGTGTGAATAATGAACATTGTTTCTAATCATTTGAAGCAATTAGGAAGCAAAGGAAAGAAACTATACTTTTTGAGATGAGTCAGGTAATGGTGAAACATCTTTGGCTTGGTTTAGGAAAATACTGAAAATAAAAGGATAGTTGAAGAGATTTTTTTGTTTTATTCTTTGTTTTCAAACTATCAGTTTTCAGGTTGTTACTTTGGAGGAAAGGGAAAGGAACAAGCATTTATTAAGTATCTACTATGTTCTAAGCCACGGACTAAGCACTACAAACATTATTTCATTTGAACTCAAGACGATTAAGGATCCTTACACCATAAATTACAGTCTGGAACAGAGTACATAAATATTTTGGAGGTGTCATTACCATGAAAAAAAAATATGACGGCAGAAAATAAGGTCTGTTATATTAGTGAATTCTGTTCAACCAATCTAACTAAGCACAAGTCACTTATGCACCAGATAACCTGTGGAAATGCTGACATGAGAAAGAGAAGAAGGAAAATATTTTCACAAAGACTATTCTTGGGCAATTTTCTAATGGATTCAACACAGGAAGGTTCTTTCTACAGTAAGCAGGCATTTCAATGTGCTCTTTCTGATTTTATTTTTTCAATAAATACTTCTATAAGAGATCATATAAGAGAAAATTCCTTTCTTCATTTATTTTGCTTGCCCTCTGCACATCTTAAAGAATTGACTAGATTTGATTTGTATTTTTAGAAAAACTAGCTTTAAAGACCCCATGGTCTTTAAACATGGGGTAGCTAGTAGTTTTTAGAGATCTGCTATGATTCATCTACTGGGTGATGGCTTCTGATTTTCCTCATCTTGACAGATGATGTCTCAGAGGATGCAATTACTTCATCGCCTGCTTGTGCAGAGTGGAACTAGCCAAAAAGGGATGAGAAGGCAGAAACTTCTCAGGGCAGTCAAGGAACAAGTAGATGGTGCTCTTTGCCAGCTTTCCCCACTTTACACTATGTGTGTCCCTCGAGATGCTTGGTTGACCAAACAATTGAGACAAAAGCCACTTTAGTCGATCAAGTCTGCTGACTGATGAATCATGCTGTTATTCATTACACAATTTAAGTTTATGCAGGCCTCATACTCATACTCTCTTTGCAGCATGGCGGGGAGAGTACAAAAACACAATGAACTGGGACCCAGGATACCTGGATCCTTGCTCTGCTACTAATTAACTGTGATCTTTAGAAAGTTACATCAACTCTCTGGACCTGTTTTTTTAATCTGTAAAATAAGAGATCTTGGTTGGATAATCTCTAAAGTCCCTGTCGCCTTTACCATTCTATGACCCTAACTTTTTCCTGATTTTAGAATATCCCCTTCAGAAATGTCCACGTCTTCCTTAAAATCTTCATTGGGAAAGTGGACAAACAGCTGCTGCAAATTCATAATATTGTGAATTCATTTTTTCAAGCATAATATTTACTTAGCTCTTTCAGGGAAGATTCTGATAAATTTAGTAGAAAGATATATCCTCTATATCCTTTTATGATTATGCAAAATCTAACTCAGAAATATTAGTTGTCAATCATATTTACTATAAGGAAGAAAGGAAACAAGTGTTTATTAAGTGCCTTCTGTGTGCCAGGCACTGTGCTTTACAAACATTATATCATTTGATCTTCATAGCAATAACCCTAGGATTAAAGTGCTATTGTTGTCCCCATTTTACAGTTGAGGAAACTGATAGAGATTAGATAATTTGCCCAGGATCATGCAGCTAGTAAATGTATGAGGCCAGATTTGAACTCGGGTCTTCCTGACTCCAGGCCCAGTTTGGGCATCCGTTATGCCCCTCAGTAACTAAACAAGATTTATATCACAGAATTAATGATTTTACTAAAAAAGCAATTTTTCTTTTGGCATTTTTCTTTAATATTAAAAAGGATTATTCATGTTTCTATAGTACTTTATAAACACTTTACTTAGAACAAACTTTTGAGGAAAATAGTGTAAATATTGTTACCTCCATTTCGTGCATGAATAAACTAGAACTCAGAGGCTAAGCCACGGTCTAGTAAGCATCAGATCTGAGATTCAAACCAAATATTTTTAATCTCTGTCTCTTTGGTTTATTTTTTTCCTACTCTACTATGCTGCCCTGATGGAGAGCATTTCAATAAAGAAAAAACTCAATACTCCTTCCTGGCAATCATATGAAATGATAGGGATATGAGGGATTTGTTAATAAGTGGGTCATGAATTTTTTTTTGGATAGCTTATGAAAAAGGAAATATTTCTTTGTACTATTTCATGGTCACGTTTCAGGCATAAATCAATAATGCTGCAAATGTTTATATTACATATAAAGCCAGAGTAAGAATCATCTTTTGATTAATGGATGAACACTTCAATCTTCAAGGACTAGTTTTTCAGGAATTGTAATTCGCAAAGTTCCATGGTTCTGTAAGCTGACATGGCAGTTGAGTGTGATTCCTTTGATCTAGGGAACCAGGGGGGGAGCCTGTTTTTTTGCAATTAATTATCAAAGGGTCATAACAGAAGAACTGGCATTTATGTGAGCTGATGGAGTCTGCATAAGATTGTTTTTAACTGCTATTTCTAGTACCTTTTCTTTAATATATGCATGATATTCTTTTTGTATGTATATATATATTTTTGTATGTATGTGTGGATATCTAACATCATATACATATATCCACGCAAATGTAGATACATGGCATCATGGTATAGTGGCTAGATTGCCAGGCTTAAAGTTAAGAAGTCCTGAGTTCAAATCCCACCTCAAATGCTTATTAGCTATGTGATTCTAGGTAAGTCATAGGATCATAGATTTAGAGTTTGAAAGGACCTTAGAAGTCATCAGGTTCAACCCTCATGCCCCATTTTGAAGATGAGGAAACTGGGGCCCAGAAAGATTAAATCACTTGTCCAGAGCCACATAGATAGTAAGTCACTTAACCCCTCTGAGCCTCAGTTTCCTTATCTGTAAAATGAAGATAATAATAGCATCTGCCTCACAGTATTGTTGCAAAGATCAAATGAAAGAATATATATGTAAATATACATAATACATTTATACATACATTCACACATATGTATGTATATGTATAGTGCTTTGTAAATCTTAAAATACTATATAAATGTGAGTTCTTATTGTTATCAGCAGCAACATCTCATAATTATCTTTTCTGATGATGCTCAAAAACAATTTAAAGACAAGTTGCTGCTAATATTAATTTATATTAAATTATCCACATGTTATTGTGCAGATAAATTAAAATGACCATTCTTTGTGGCTGAATAAGTATATTGGCATGAAAGCCCATCTTCTGTAGTCGGTCACTAAATGCATCTTCAGCAAACTCCAGGAACAGATAGGACAACAGGGATGACAAAGACTTTGTCCTCTTCCCACATAGTTTTAATTTCTTCTGTAGGTCTCCATATTTTGAAAGTCTTTTACTATTCCATGTAGTTGTGATTACTCTGTTTGGTAAATGAATATTGTTCTTAAAATTTTTAAGGATGAGTATTACATCTGGGCAGTTGTGGTTGACAGCTGTGCCTCTAACGATGGTACAATTCTAGTCCATTTCATTTGCTAAATTCTCAAGTATACTTTTGGGGGTGGGGAGATTTGTAATATGGAGATTTCTTGTCTGTTTATTTAGAAAGGAGAGTGAACTTCTGGTTATAACTTTAGATGCCTAATTGTGTTTCTCTAGGTATCCATTAGATTCTATATTTTTGGAACCTGCAGTTATGTTACACAATATCCACCACTTCATTCTATGATTTGTACTAATTGTTAAGTGCAAGTTCTATAAGAATAACTCTTCTTTAATTTCTGGTGGTGACAATGTGATCCTGAATCATCATTGTAAACCCTTCCATTTCTATAAACAAATCTGCAAGTTTCAGCTGTTTGTTTTACCCTTCTTTGTCAACAGATTGTTGGTGTAGTTCATGTGGACATCTAGGGAGTGCCTTATGACTCTACTCTTGGTTCTTAGCTATTCATAGATTCTATTTGGAGATAAACTACTTTTAGCTACATTCAGTGAGTCCAGCAGTATATACCTAATGCCAGCCAAAAGTGAGGGTTGTTTGTTACATGTATCTGTAAATTCTTAATCTGTTTATCATTTGCTCTAAAAATATCTATCAATTTTCTTTCTCCTTGTTGATGAGAAGTTATTAATCTTTCTATAGCTGCCTTGGGAAGATAAGCCTTATACTTTGTTAAAATTGTACTGTGGCTTTGTTTTTTTTTGGGGGGGGGTACGTTTTCTGTAACTGTTTCTGTACACTTTACTATGCCAAAATTATACAGTAATACTAGTATTGATTGTATAGGTGCTAATTACTCTAGCTTTGATTTCACAATGCTAGTCAGTTTCTCAACATAATTCTTTCTATTTGATAGCCTTATGTTCTGCCTAGGCTAACATTACTATGGTATTTATGAAGGCATGGCAGGAACCTGGAAGAAACAGCCAGTTTGACCCCTACACACACACACACACACACACACACACACACACACACACACACACTTCTGTATTATACATCATATATCTCTCTCTTCCTTCTTCATCTTTTTCTTTCCACATACTTAGAACTGTGCCCAGAGTCAGGAAAACCTAACTTTAAATCTGGCATCAGACACTTATTGTTTGTGTGACCTTAGGCATCACTTAACTTCTGTCTGCCTCAGTTTCCTCATCAGTAAAATGGGGATAATGATAGCACCTATGTTTTTGTGAAGATAAAATGCAAACATTTAAATGTTATATGAATGCTAGTAATAATAATAATGATAACAGACTATTACTTCTGGCTATTCATATAATGGTTTAAGGTCTCTCCTAAGAACTTTGGAATTGATTGTGTGACGTGGGAGACAGTGGCACAGGACCACTCAGTATGGTGTGCCCACATCAGAAAAGGTTCTGCACTCTATGAGCAAAGCAGAATTGAAATAGCTCAAGAGAAATGCAACATAATCAAATTTACAGAATCCACCCCAAAGGTTCACACAGACTATTTGTTCCTGACCTGTGGTAGAACATTCAGCGTTCATATTGGTCTGATCAGCCACAGTCGGACAAACTAAAACTTGACTCTAGCATAATGATGTCATTTTGATCCTCTTCAAAAACGAAGGACAACAACAACAATAACAATAAGGTTTGCATTAAAAATAATAATAATAGTTATTATTATTACTCTTTAAATAAGGAAAAGAAATCCTTCAGCTCTGTCCCCTTTACACTTCATGGTTCAATTGCAGTGTAGCTAAATTGTTATGTCTAACAATCTGTCGAATCTGAGGTCCTGCACAAAGGTTATGAGATAATCCAAACAGCTGGTCTGCTATTTATCAGTCCAGGATTTAAATAGATATTATGTATAAATTCAGCTAATATCTAGAAACAGGGATAAATAATCAGCAATTTATCAATTGGGATACTATTTAGTTCTTTTGAATGACCATTTATAGTTTCATTTAAGCAGGGTTTTATGTGTTCATTACAACCATTTTCTCTGATAGAAAACACAAAATTCACTTGGATTTGTGAAACCCAAGAGCATTATCTTTTATTAGCAGGTGCTAATAAGCATGAGAGCTTAGTTCAAATAAATAAATGACTAGCACTGCCAATATAAGTAAAACCTTAACTAATGAATACATTGATCAATCTTCACTTATATGCTGAGGCTAAGATACTTAGGAAGGAAGAACAATTACTACATTGATTTAAATAGAGCTTCATTTATAATTCTTTCATCAGTTCTAGTAATTTGAACTGAACTCTTCTTTCATTAGTTATTAGTATCTGTTAACAAAATAACTTTCTTGAATGTCCGTAGAGTTTAAAATTCACACTATTGTACTTCCTATCAGGGATCCTGACTTACTCAACATTTGCACACATTAAACATGAAGCCAATTCTTAAGGTCTTTTTTTTGTTTTTGTTTTTAACCAAGCCTGGGGTCATTGTAAAGGCTCATGACTGCTAGCCATTTCTATTTGGAACTATTAGATCTTGAATAATAATTATGAGTAGACCTTATGAATGGGTCGTCTCGGCAGTTTAAATAAATGGCTAGCCAGTATAGCCTGGGGCAATTTTTCATTTCTAATATGATAGCTCATTAGACATACACATGGCATATCAAAAACTTACAGTTACTTTAAAGGGTAATGTGCTATTTCCTTATACCATTTATTAAAAAAAATATAGCAAATTCTTCAGATGGACTTTAAAAATGTGGAAGAGACATATGCACTGTGATACCAGATGGGGACTGAAAAATCACCTTAAACACTAATGGCAGTGGCAAAATGATTGTTCATCTACCTTGATAATCACTTGACAGAGTTGGGGAATGATTGAATCGTGAAAGACTGTGCATCCCCCCTACCACCCTAGGCTTGGTAAAAGATAAAAGTCAGAGTCGCAGAATCCAAGAGTTGGTAGGAATTCAATAGTCAACTAATCTAAGCGATACGTGAAGAGAATCCCCACTACCACATCCCTGACAAGTGGTCATCCAACCTCTTCCTGCAGGAACTCCAGAGAGGTTACCCATTACCCTGGGAAGTAGCCCATCTCCCTTTGGAATGGTTCTAAGAGTTTTTCTTGATTTCAAGTCAAAATGTGCCTCTTGACAAACTTATCTTCATCGCTAACTGGTTCTGGCGTCATATCAGAGAACAGAAAAACAGAAAACAGAACAAGCCTAATCCCCACTCCATATGATAACCCTTCACATATTTGAAGACATTATTGGGAATCTCCCCACACTACTACCAGTTCTCATTTTTTCAGACTGAACATCCCCAGTGCCTTCAATAGATGTTCATATTATATCAACTCAAAACCCTTCACCAATCCAGTTGCTCTCCAGCTTATCAGTATTCTGGGTTGCCCAAAATTAAACCTAATACTCTGAATGAGATCTGACAGAAGAACTATTACCTCCTTCATTTTCCTGGAAGCTTAGTCTCTTATAGTGCAGCCCAAGACCACCTTTGCTCTTATACCTGCCCCCATCACACTGATGACTCATTTTGAGCTTACAGTCAACTAATACCCCCCCAAGTTATGTTTAAGACAACAGTTGTTGGGGGCAACTAGGTCGCGCAGTGGATAGAGCACTGGCCCTGGATTCAGGAGGATCTGAGTTCAAAGCCAGCCTCAGACACAGAACACGTACTAGCTGTATGACCCTGGGCAAGTCACTTAACCCCATTGCCTAGCCAATAAAGACAACAGTTGTCTAACTATGTTCTAGTGAAATGCATTTGCCACCATTGAATTTGGTTGTATTAGACCTGGCTCAGTGCTGTAGCCTCCTAAGATCTTTTCGGATCTTGATTCTCACCCAGTATGTCAACTATCCTTCCCAGCTTAGTTCCATCTGTAGATTTGATAAGTGTGCCATCTTTATCCAGGTCATTGATAAAAATGCCATAGAGTATGTGTCCAAGCACAGATCTAGAAACACTCCACTGGAGGCCTCTCTGAGGCTGACCATCCAATCAGTTCTGAACCCACCTCCACATTTCTACATTTCCCCCACAAGAATATTAGGTGATATTTTAACAAAAATGTGGCTAAATTCAAGGTAACTATATCCACAGTATTCCCCTCACCCACTACTAGTTTAGTAATCCTATCAAAAAAATCATTTTAATCTGCTGTGACCTGTTCTTGATGAAACCATGCCGCTTTATAATAGTTGCTTCTCTTTCCAGATGTTCGTCAACCATTTCATTAATGATCTCACCTAGAGTTTTCCTAGAAAGCAAGCTTGCTGTCCTATGGGTGGCCTAAGTTTGAATCCTAATTTTGTGATTTAATGGCTATGTGACTCTGGCCAAGCCATTTAACCTCTCTGTGCCTCAGTTTCCTCATCTGTAAAATGTGAATAATAGTAGCACCTTACCCTCCAGGATCATAGTAGGATCAAATGAGATAACATATTAAAGTGATTTGCAAACCTTAAAGCACTACATAAATGCTAGCTGCTATTATTATAGTTTGCAGACTCTGTTCTTTTGTCTTTTTTGAAAATTAGGACATTTGCCCTTCTCAAAGTTCATGGTGTCTTTCCTGGTTTTTTGGTTTTTTTTGTTTTGTTGTTGTTGTTGTTGTTGTTGTTGTTTTTTACTGACAATGGTTCCACAATCATTTCTGCCAGTTCTTTCAGTACTTTCCTCACAACATTATCTTCATTTTCTGGATGAAAAAACTAAAATTCAGGGAAGTTAAATGACTTACAGAGCATCACACAGCTTATTAAGTGGCAGAACTGAGATCCTATGAATGTGTGATCTCTAAGGTCCCTTCTCCCTCAGTGAACCTGTGACTTAATATAAGGGGAAAACCCATTGATTAGGCGGATTCAAGTCACGTAATTTAATAGTATTGGGTAGCCAACCCCTCTTCATTAGTAGCCTCTCACATGTCAGTGGATAGTAGATAGAACACTGGGACTGGCGTCAGGAAGACCTAAGTTCAAATCAAGACATTACTAGCTATTTGACCCTGGGCAGGTCATTTAACCCTTGTTTACCTCAGTTTCCTCATCTGTAAAATGGGAATAATAACAGCACCCACCTCTCAATGTTGTTGTGAGGATCAAAATAGAAAATAATTGTAAAGCTCTTAGCACAGTGCCTGGCACATAGTAAGTGCTATGCAAATATCATTATTGTTATTATTTTGCAATTTCATTCATTGCAAAAATGCTTATTAAACACTGAATCTATGTCAAACATTGGACTAGGATAAAGGGTAAATAAAGTTTCTAAAGGTTCTTGTTATTCAACTTAGAACTATTTAACAATAATTTCTTTATTGCTAGAGGCAGCATGGTATGATAGATAGAGAGCTGGCCTCTATGCAAAGAAGACCTGGGTTTCTGTGCTGCCTCTCTGACACATACTGACTGTGTCATCCTAGACAAGTCAGTCAGTGAGTCAATAAATGTTATTTAAGTGCCTATTTTATGACAAGCATTGTGTTAAGTGAAGGGCATTCAAAAGGAGGCAAAAGACAGTCCCTGCCCTGAGAGGAGTACAAAGATATCAAGTAACCAAATATGTGCAAATAAGCCACATATAGGAAAAATTCTTGCTCCTCCTTCATTTTTGAAGAGTATCAACAACATCATGGGTGATGTCTTGACTTGTGCAAGAATTGCATTTAAGTGAGGCTGAGTTGCACAAAGTTGTCAGCCTGAGTCTCTTCCCGAGTCATCGAAGCTCAGTGGCAGGACCAAAGTCAAGATAGCTGGCGATGGCCCGGGATGCAGTGGATGACCTTGGTGTCTTTGATGCCTGACCAAGTTCTAAGCTCTCCACAGCACTCACTTCAGTCACACAGAAAAAAAATAGACAGCAATTGAAGGAAGGAAAGCACTGGAATTAAGAAGGCTTGGGAATGGTTTCTTGTTGAAAAGGAAATTTAAAGGAAGCTGGGGAAGCCACTAGAGAGAGATGAGGTAGGAGAACATTACAGGCCTGGGAGACAGTCAGAGAAAATCCCCAGAGACATGAGATGCAGTGTCTGGTTCACGGCACACCCAGGAGACCAATGTCACTGGATCAAAGAGTATGTGTTAGGGAGTAATGTGTAAGAAAAATGGAAAGGCACGAGGGGCTACGTTATAAAGGGCTTTGAATGCCAGAGCAATTTATATTTGATCTGTAGCCAACAGGGAGCTACTGGAGTTCATTGAGTTAGGGAAGTGACACTGTCTGATCTGCGCTTTAGGAAATTGACTTTGGTGGCTGAACTGGAGGATGAATTGGAGTGAGAAGAGACAGGAGGCAAGCAAAACCAGCAGCAGGCTATTGCAGTAGTCTAGGTGTGAGGTGATGAATCACTTCTCAGTGCTTAAGCCAACTCTCTTAAGTTGCACAAAAAGTGCGGAGGAGGTTCCTCACCTGAGAGTTCCTGATGGCAATGAAAACACAGGTTCAGTCCTTCTCTCTAGCCTTCGCAACTTACTCAAAAGGTATAGGAGACTATTTGGTTCCATTGTCTTACTCCAGTATAAGTAGAAATCCTTGCACTTGAGTTTTTAAAAATTAATTACAATAAAATGATAGTTAGAAAACAATTTGTGTGAAATTGTTCTTGGGATTTTAGTTTGAATCAGTACTATGAGAAGACATCCAAAATAGATAAGGTAATCTTAGAATGAGGAAGACTGTAGGATTGGAGATCTAGAGCTGAAAGGAATCTTGGGAGTCATCTACTAGCTTCTTAAAATGTGGATATGGGGTTGGGACCCACAGTTTAAGAAGAACTGAAGGAGTTACAAATGGAAAAAGTTTAAGAAGCCCTGAATTTTCTAGTCCAACACCCCTCATTTTAAAGATGAGAAAACTGAGGTCCAGAGAAGACAATAGCTTGTTTAGCATCTCTGAGTTAGTGACAGAGCCAGGATTCTGACACTTTTTGCATTTCGCCCTTGTAAAGCCCCATCTGAAAGTATCACATTCAGTTCTGTGCCCAGAATCTTTAGATGCTAAGGCTCGATAAGCAGAGCATGCCCAAAAGAAGGCAACAAAAATGAGGGAAAGAGATAGAATGAAAGAATGTGATATCTTTAAAATATCTTTAAGAGAAGACTTATGGGAGATATGGTAACTGTCTTCAAGTATTTATTTAAACCATCATCTGAAAGAAGCATTCGACGTCTTCTATTTCTAGAGGTCAAAACTAAGATGAAATAGGGAGGGAGTGGAGATGGGGGGTGGAATTATAAGAAGGTAAGATTCAGTTCAGTATAATAAAAAGCTTCCTAAAAATTACACATAAACCCTATGTCTAAAAGTGAAATAGGATGTATAAGTAGATTATGAATTATGAGTTAAGAAGATAATAATAGCATCCACTTCATTCTCTTGTGAAGATTAAATTACAATATACATAAAGCACTTTGCAAACCTTAAAGCACTACATCAGTGTTAGTGATGATGATGATAGAGATGCTGTAGTGGAGAGTGCTGCTTATATTTGGGGTGAATGGAATGATTTCTGAGTTCATTTCAATTCAAAGATGCTATGATTCTTATTTTCCAGAAGCTAGTGATCACAGCATATAAATACTGACTGCCAAACCAAAGTATTCCCAAAAGAGAAGAAAAGGAAATCATCACATAAAGATACCCTAGGAAAAGTTATCTCCCCAGGCATATTTGTTAGCTATCACCTGGTCCAGACCAAAATCAATTATTTCTGTCTTGCCACTGAAGAAAGAAGAGTTTAAGCTTATGATCCCTTCTCCAACCCTTCTTGAAACCCCAGTCTCTCACCAATCTTGCCTCACCTCCACCTGACCTTTGTAGGGTCCCAGGAGGGCAGCAGCATTTCCTATGCCCTTTTTGGCTTACAAACACTTAACTTTCCTTATGTACATACATTCATGGCAGGTTTTCGGTATGAACTCATTATGATTTTCTTTCTCTGTAGGGGACATCACTTCCCACTTGCTCATTTGAAAAAACTCCAGTGCAAAAATGTTCAGTCCATTTTTGATGTTTTGCCCCTTTTCAAACACTGACCCATTCCCCTGCGTAAATGACTTTAAAGGAGTTTGCTATTTCCATCCAACATTCCTTTAGCAGATTAGTTGGCATGTTCTGAAGGTGAAGACAAATTTAATCCAGAAAAGTATAAAAGTTCATGACCAGTAAGAAGAAATAATAGGGGGGAGAGGGTTAGAGGGAGAAGAACCCAAAAGTAAAAAGAAGTTCAAGGTTGTTTCAAATACACAATCTGTTTAAATGTCAAACTCCACCCACTCAAATGTGGACTGTTGTTCTTACCCCTTTTATATTTATTTAAACTTTATATTTAATTTTTCTATTTTAAACCAATGTAATACACTCTCATTCCCCTACTTTCTCCTGGAGCCAACTATAACATGGGAATACCACAGAAATGGATTTTAGCAAAGCATTCTTACTATCTTGCCTCTCGGCCTGTGGAGAGTGGTGTTCACAGTTTTGGTTTACCCTACTTTGTAATGGAAATTTAAAAAAGTAAAAATAACCCTTAAAATAACACTGACATTCATTCTAGTGAAATCACAAGGGATTCCAATTTGATATCCCTAGTGATTTCTTACGTAACCTGTTTCTCCAAGACATCCTGATATTACCCTTTCTAGTGTTCCTACTGACAGCGGGAAGAAATGGAGGTGGATTTCAAGTGTAAATATAAATGACAGTCATCAAAATAGTATTTGCTATTTATTTTTTCACAAGTTTTGTAACAATCTCAGAAAATTCTAAGGGCTCTTTTGGAGTAGTTGGAAAACAAAGAACTAGGAACCAGTAGCCCTAAACTCTAAGCCAGCTTTCCTCCTAGCAACTATGTGACTTTGGGCTCTTTGTCCTATTTTTGGAGGCTGCCTTTTGTTTTTTCATCTATAAAATGAGGGGATTCAACAAGATAAATTCTGAGATCTCTTCTAGTACTAAAGTTTCTTCTTGGGTTTTAAGTTGGGGATTTTTCTAAATTTTTTACCTATTCAAACAGGCCTCTTTAATTCTCTTCAAATGTTTTACTGATTTGCAGTTCCAGCCTCATTAGAATATTCTTATGTGACACAAAACTTGTTTGTTTCTAAGTTCCTCTACATGGACTTTTATTTTTCCTTTTAATTATTTCTGCTTATTTTCTTTACATGTGATTTCACTAATTTCCATGTGACTTGTTATTTTGTAGGAGAAAATCCTTCTCTGGCTTCTTCAGTTTATGCAAGAACAAGGGATCTCTTTGGATGAAGTAGACCAAGATGGTAACAGTGCAGTTCATGTAACATCACAGCACGGGTACCTAGGATGTATACAGGTAGGCCCGGTTCTCACTCCACTAGCTTCAGGGTTTCTTGGAGGCAGAGAGAAATCTATCGAATAAGCACAGTCAGTGTTGATAATGAGAAGCAAATAGGTAACATAAGAATGAAGGAAGAATATCTGGATTAAATTAACATTCCCTAGCAAGTGTTAGAATAGACAACAGAGTATGTGATTCAAATCACTTCAAATCTACACATATGATATGCTCATATATGTGTAATGCCCCCTAGAATAATCTATATATGATTGTATTGAACTATGTGTGTATGTATAATAGATTGTATACACACCAAGTTACACAAGTAAGAACTTATTCATTCTGTCTCATAACTGTAATAAAGTTCAGTAGGGGGGAAACTGTTTGAAG
Source organism: Vombatus ursinus (assembly GCF_900497805.2). Lineage (NCBI taxonomy): Eukaryota > Metazoa > Chordata > Mammalia > Diprotodontia > Vombatidae > Vombatus > Vombatus ursinus. The sequence goes on from NW_020954585.1 coordinate 33,225,320, forward strand.
TAATGGCAGAGAAGACAAAGAACAAAAAGAGACTGTACCTAGAGAAGAAAAACGGACTATACAAAAATATGCTTGTGATATTATATAAGGTAATAATTGATGAGGGCAGCTAGATGGCGCAGCAGATAGAGTGCCAGGCCTGGAGTCAGGAAGACTCATCTCTGTGAGTTCAAATCTGGCCTTTGTCTTAGTTAAGTGGCTGGGCAAGCCATTTAATCCTTTTTGCCTCAGTTTCCTTATCTGAAAAATGAGCTGGAGAAGGAAATGGCAAACCACTCCAGTATCTTTGCCAAGAAAACCCCAAAAGAGGTCACAAAGAGTCAGACACAACTGAAAAATGACTAAATGCACAACAACAAATAAATGATTAGGCAAAATGTAAGGTAGAAGGAAATCTAAGGCCCCTAATACAATGTCATGTTAAGTGCGGCTAAAGCCAGCCTGATACTAAATCATATCAGGAATAAAATATGCAAACTTTTAATCATCTTCCTATTACAGTACCCATTATTTACTGATTTTACTTAGTGATACATTTTAAAAGGAATGTCAAGAAATTAGGTAGAATATAGAGGAGAGAAGTAGGGAGTGAAAAAATTAAAGGTCACCCTCAAGGTTGAGGGTTCATAAATCAATCAGTAAGCAGGTATTAAGTGCTTACTATGCCTGGCACTGTGCTATGCAGAGGGGTAGGATGGGAGTGGTACAAAGATAAAGTCAGTACAATCCTGAACTCAAATGCTGAGGGGACTAGAGCGTGGACATGGTGCAGTATATTCACAGAAAAGTAAATGCAGTATACACACACACACACACACACACACACACACACACACACACACACAATAAATAGATGTTTATTTTGGGAAACACGGGGGATTACTAACAGCCATGGGCAGCAGGAAAAGCCTAATGAAGGAGGTGATTCTGGAGATGAACTTTGGAGAGAGGCAAGAGTTCCAAGAGATGGAAGGAAGAAAGAGTATTCCAGACATGGGATAGAACCTATGCAAAGGCATGGATCAGGAAGATGTAATATCATGTATGAGGAACAAAAAGTATGCCTATTTGGTTAGAAAAGATTGTATCAGAAGGAATAACATGTAATTAGGCAGGAGCCAGATTGTGATGGGTTTAAATGCCAAACAAAGGAGTGTGTATTTTTTCCTAGAGGCAATAGGAAACCACAGAAGCTTCTTAATCAGAGGAATGAAGAGGTCAGATTTGTGCTTTAGGAATATCCACTTACTCACTGGGTAGAAGACGAATTAGAGAGGAAAGAAGAGAGTGGATGACCTAAATCGGGAGTTATTGTAGCAATTAAGGCTAGAGGTGATGACAGCTTAACCTAAAGTCCTTGTGATGTGCAAAGAGAAGAGGAGATGCATCTAAGAGAGGTTGTGGATGTAGAATTAATTATACTTTGTCCACTGATTGGATGTGAAGGATGGATGAGAGTAGAATTGGAAAAGAACCAAACACTGCATCAGCCCTTCAAAAACTTGTAGAGAATTGTAGGCACACTTCTCAGTCTTTAAAAAAAAATATTGAGATGAAATACAAAGGGAATAAATTGGTATTACCTACCAGATATGGTCCTTTGCTTCTTTAGTAAATTTAAGATTAATCATCACTAAAGAGAAAAGATTTCTTTTCTTGGACTGTTTAATAACTAGCCCTCAAGTTATGAAAAATAGCACTAACAGAGTCTGAGAAGAGGAGGTTTCTAGATGGTAGGAGAGAAAAAGAGCAGAGACAAGCAAAGTGGTTAAAGGAAAAAGAAATGACCAAGAAAATAGACAAAGGTGAGAAAGAAAGTGCTAGAATAAAAAATTCTGAGGTCAGAATCAGTAAGGAATTATGCTCACCATTGCTCATTCTTTCAATACTCCTGTGAGGTGAGTAAGTGGCAAGTGTTGGGTTCACCTTTGCATACTGGATAATCACAAACTTGAGAGAGAAAATATTTTCCCTTAATGAGCTTTGATTTTCAGCACTCTAAGAATTAAGAGACCAGAAGTTTTGTTTGGCAAATAGAAAAATTACAACACATTCGGGGGGTTTTAAGTGAACTAGGACAATGCCGTACCTAATGTCAGATGTTGGTAGTTGTTATCAGATGACAATCCTGGTGATGACAACAAGAAAGAAAGTTTTGACAGTACTTTTCCAAATAAATTTCTCTGAATTTTTTTGGCAGACTTTGGTTGAATATGGAGCAAATGTCACCATGCAGAATCATGCAGGAGAGAAACCCTCCCAAAGTGCTGAGCGGCATGGGCATACCATGTGTTCCCGTTACCTAGTGGTGGTAGAGACATGCATGTCTCTGGCATCTCAGGTTGTGAAGTTAACCAAGCAGCTGAAGGAGTGAGTTTTGGTTCCTTTTCAATAGGAAAAAATTGATCTTTCTGAATTGCTAATCCAAGGTGTTATTGAAGTACTTTTTCTTCTTATGAGTTATATAGCCAATTTCTAGGATCTATTTCATTTTTGTATGGTTTTATATTAAGGGATACGGACTAGACCTGTGGTTTCACTTACACAGGAGAGCTACTAGGTGAGGAAAAATCACTTTACCAATGCTGGTCAGCACTTTCTCTGCAATTTTTTAAAGATGGAAACTGAGGCCAAAAAAATCAGTGACCTACCAAAGTTCACTGCGTCCAAGTTAAGTTCACTTTTTGCCTTACTGCATTTTACTTAGGCAAATAAAGGTCTGCTCATTCACTGCCTTAATTGCCCAATTCATTCCCCACCTTCAAACCTTTAAAAATTCAGGGGAACAACTTTGTAACATAGACCACCAAACTTTTCTGGTGAGGTTACAAGACTAACCGGAACACAAGTTTTCCATTCTCTTCATCCATTAGTCTCTTTTTTACAGTGACTGGGTAAGTTTAAATGCAAATCATTTTAAAGCAGTTGTATAGTGGAGAGAAAGCTATGTTTGAAATCAGTAATAATTGGTTTCAAAATAGCTATGTAACCTTTGGAAAATCAGTTATTTAACCTCTATGGGCCTCAAACAACTTTCTAGGACTTATTGGTTCCCTACACTACAAATCAAAGATCTTTTTCATGTTCAGACATTATTCTTCTTCAAATGAATAATTTTACATGCAACAAGTTCAAAGGAGAGAAAAAAATACCAATTTAGCATTTAATATTTGATTGTTAATTTTAGCTAGGTAAACTAGATAATCTAATAAATTACACATCCATACACAAATACACAAAGAGTTTGCTCAATTTAATATTAATTGAATTAGTTAATTGAATATTAATTCAGGACTGAATATAGACTTTTAAAACTGGAGAATGAGAGACTCTGGGAGTCATGCGAATAGCAGTGATAATTGAAGCTATGAGAATGAAAGCATCTAATTAGGGACAGGGACAGAACACTGGGATACTCACACTTAAGAGGTAGAAGAAAGGCTATAAACTCTCAAAGAAAACCAATAAGGAATGCTCAGATAAATAGGAGTTGAATCAGGATAGAACAATGAACTATTGCTTGTGGTTTTTAAAATTCCATGCATAAGTCCACCTGGCAAATACATAAAAGAATTCATCTCTTTTCTTTAGCAAGATGGGGAACAAAAATAAGCTTTAGAATGACAACAATTTTTCTTTATTGTGTCCTTCAGACTGATTCTCAGAGTACACAATGCATAGAAATCACCTGCTAAAGAATTCAGGGATACTGTCTTAAATTCTTTTTTTTTTTTTTGGCAAATGTCCCAAGTTCAGCAATTCAGTTACAAGCTTTTGTCAATGGCCCTAGGCTAAAATATATATGCACACTAATGTGATGCAGTCCTTCAATTCCCCTCAGATCTTGTTGGTGGGAACAGCTTAATAGAAGCATTTAAATGAATGTAGCCAATGTTATGATAAATCAATAGTAAAGGCTCTATGATGACCCCAGGGCTTTCTCTAGTTGAATAGTTTTATTACAGTATACTACAGTCAGGTTTGGGAAACCTGAAATGACTTAACGGGTTCAGCTTAATAGGCATAGCTTCAGTCTCTGTGGCCTTGTTTTTTTCTTTATCTGTTGTATGAGTGCTGTAGTTGACTATCTCTTTCCTTTAGTTCCCATAGACCCAATAAATAACCTGGCATGTGGTTGGGGGTGGGGGAGTCAGGGGAGAGGTAGGATGGAAATCCAAACAAGGGGAAGGGGCTAGAGACAAGGGAAAGGACCTGTATGGCTATTATTTTTTCTAGTAGATGCCCATTACCCACTCAACTAAGCCTATTTAAGAAATACAACTCATAAATCAGTTTGCGGATAGGCCAGGACCTCTTGTTCACAGAGTAGGTTTTAATACTGTGAAAGGATTAGGATCAGGATCCCTAAGGAGTTTGGGGAATCTCAATTTTGAGATAGGATTAAGTGGACCATGTTCAGCTTGGTACATAGCAGATTTTCAATGGGCAATATATCACACTAGGCAATAAATAAGCAGAATTCTCTTATTATAATCCCTAGCAGTTTACAGGGAAACTTAAACTTAAGATAATTACTTTGTAAGGGAATTTTCTGTGAGGAAACTGGATCTAGCAAGGAATGATTCAGATAAAAAGGGCAGAGGGAGGACAAAATGGGGGGTATCTCTGTGGGCTTGGGAATAGTTCTATATAGATAAAGAAAGTAGAGTTTTATTTGGAACCACAGTAGGGCACATACTGGGGAATAAAACTACCAAATATTTCTGTCTTGAAATGTCATAAGTTACCATAAGTCCTTAAAGACTAGATTTACCAGAGTAGGGGCACAGATTGTGGGGAGCAAGAATTAAAAATGAATGGAAGTGATAGTTGATATGGCATCCTTCCTTTTTGCCAAAAACTTAATGCATAAGCACAATGCTATTTCCTTCAGGAGTTGTCTTTTGTCCATTTGTAATTAATTAGATTAGTCCCTTTTAAATTCTCTTTTTCAGATGAGAAAATTGAGTAAAGACTATCTTCCTTCCTAAGGTTTAGTCAATCAATCTCTTTACATGTCATGTTACTACTCAACACAATTATTTCTGACTACTTCTTTTAGAAAGTCACAACCTCCCAAGAGCTACCTAATAAACTATTTGAAAGCAGATCTGAAACTCCCTGCATCACTCACTCATTACACATTTTCCCTAGCAAGCCTCTTGTCTATCACCACTCAGCAATACAGAAAGGATGTGAAAAGAAAGCATTATCTTCTCAAGCTTTCTCTGACCTTCTGTCCTTTCTGTAACCAATTAGGTTTTCACCTTTGGTCTGCTCCAGCAGCAGATGGGCTTGACAGAATGAATGAGAAAACATGAGAATAAGCTCATACTCTTCTTATTCCTTCATTACTGGGACAATCTCAGACTCACTACTTCTGGAGAAGAATAGTGACGTTGCTGTGGGGTTGTGTTTGTTAGGTTAGCTTTCATGGCACTAAGTTTGGATAATAGTAATTAGTGTTAATTGGCTTTAGAACAGAAGAGGAAATGGTCTCTAAAAAGACAGAGTCTAAAGTTAGCCACTAGGAAAGTAAGAAAAAGCTTTCTTACCCAGGGAAAGAGCTTGTGTTTTAAAGAAGCAATGTTGGAGAAGCACTTGAATCAGGAGGCGTGAACTCATGTCCTGGTATCACTTACTAATTGTGTGACCTTCAGAAAGTCACACACACACAAATCTAACAACAGAAAGAGACTTAGGGATCATCTAGTTCAAACTCCTCATTTTACAAGGAGGGAATTTGAATTCAGGTTCTCCAACCCCAAATCCAGGGTTTTTCCTCATCTAATACGTTGACTCTCATTGAGCCTGTTTTCTCATCTCTAAAATAGGGCTAGTAATACTTCAGCTCAACAATATTTATTAAGCACCTATTGTGTTATAGTGTAAGAATGAGGATCACTGATTTCTCAACTGAATCAATCAGAGGCATCAGCTAGGTGTGAAAGAGACCTAGATGTCTCTATTGAATCAATCACTCCCCCACACCCCAAAGTTAACTATTGTAATTGAATCAAAGACATTTAGACTAGATTTGAGAACTCTTTGAAAGAAATACACTGGAGGAAATGGAGTGATTCCTCACGGAAGCTGTATTTACATTATCAAAAAAAACTCCTTCACATCATGTGGGTCTTATATAAAATAGAAAGCCTGTTCAAAACTTCCAAGGATGGGAGTGTCTGGCAGTATAAAGAAGATTCTAGCCAAGCCTCTGTGATAGAATTTCTGGGGATCTGGGAAAGGAGAGAGATCCTCTGTCACCTTTCTACCCATCCTTAGAGGAAGAGAGGAAGACCTTGTGAACAATCAGAGGGCTGCATGATTTGTACTTCTCAGCAGTGTCCTAGCAATGTTCCTGGAATGGTAGCAACTGGTGACAGTATCTGCATCAGGAGCTGAGGGCAATCTAGACACACTGAAGAAAAGAAATTTAAGACTTAAGTGTGAGCAGTAATGCCATGCTAACTCAGGGGGAAGAAAATGTCTAAAGTGCTTGTCTGTACATAGAATTGTAGTAGTGGTCTCCATCCTATCTTTTATAGGGACTATGTTTAAAAAAAAACAACAACAACAACAAAACAGCAAAAAACAACTACGTATCTAAGGGAAACTTCATGGATACCCTACAAAGGGGAAAAAAAGACTTACCAAAATCAGTACCTGTGAGCTACCCCTTTGCCACATGTACTCTGTAATTTAGAGTCCACTTCCCCTTGGTCTCTATATATTACCATGAGAAAGTATCTTACAGAGTTTGGAGGGATGTTTTATGCCATTTCTTCTTAGTATACTCCCTTTAGTGAATATATATTTTCAAAAACTAATTAAATTTGGCTGACTAATTGGTATCAACTGATAATCAATGGGGGAAGAACACCAGTGGTGGCCTAAAATCTATAATACTAGAAAATCATCTCCCAGAACCTCAAGGTCCCCAAGAACCTGACTGGAGATATAGTAGCCTCCCTGTGGAGATCCAACTTGCCAATGTTAGGAAAGTCACTTCAGAGTATATGTAAAACAACAATTGTCCTCATGGAATATATGGTCTAGTTGAGGGATATAGCATACACATATAACAATTATGTAAGTGCATGAGAGATGTGCGGAGTTCTATATAAGAACCAAGGGAGAAAGGATCATTAATGACCAGGGGAAAGGCTGCCTCTAGAAGGTGACATTTGAGTTGGTCTTTAAAACATGGATTCAACAAATGGAAAGGACATGAGCAAAGGCCCAGGGGCAAGGTAGGATACCTGTGACAAATAGTCCAGTTTGGTTGAGCCATCAAATAAATGGTAGGAGAATAGTATGAGATCAGACAAGAAAAGTAGGTTGGTGCAGATTGTGGAAGGGTCTTAAATTCAAGCTTAAGAGATTTGTACTGTGTCAGATAGTCAATAAGGAGCTTTTGAAGGGTTGTTGTTATTATTGTCAGTATTTCATACAGAAATCTGTGCCTAAAGAAGGTTAGTTTGGCCACAACATAAAAGATTCCGATTCAGAATGTGCAGGGGTGAGCATCTTTTTGGTTATTATAATAGCCAAAGAGAGTGGTTATGAAGGTCTCTCTTAAAGGGAGCAGAGTAGGAATAGAGAGGAGGAGCTGCAAGAGACATTGAGTATGTATAATGAAGATGACTTGGTAGCTGATTAGTTATTACAAGTGAGGGTAAAGAAAGAGGTAATGCTAAGCTTTCAAATGTTGATTCCAGAATGTAAGGTGATACCATTTGCCAAAATACCATCGTAATAATAAAGGAGAAGAGGAAGAGGAGAAGTCTATTTAGGAATAAAGATGGTATGTAGTTGTATTTGGGCATGTCAGGTTTGAGGTCCCAATAATCACACAAGTGGAGATATTTTGTGCTGGAAATGCCCATAGAAGCTGTCATTCCTTGGTATGATTTGCATGTCACTTTGCACCATTTGGGCTGCTTTCATTTCCTTTTTTTTTTTTTTGGAGGCAATCAGGGTTAAGTGACTTACCCAGGGTCACACAGCTAGTAAGTGTCTGAGGCCAGATTTGAACTCTGGTCCTCCTGACTCCATGCTTTCACTTCTAACACTGATGAATCAAATCAGTAGACTGACTATTCCTGCCCAGCCACAGTCAGTCTGGTTCATTTAGTTCAAGTACCATATTTTATGGTAGTTAATATGATATGAGAAAATGATTTATAGATTGGTTTCATTTCTTATAACCAATGGCTTCCTTGCATCTCTTAACTTGAAGAGGGTTTCTGATGTCCTTTGTGTCAAGGCAGAAAATAATATAGTTCAGCACCATGTTTTCCTCTAAATGAGAGGATATCAAGTACCGTAGAGGAAAAGTTTTAAACGGCACTGGTTTGGTTTTTTTTTTCAACTTCAGGCAGACAATGGAGCGTGTCACACTGCAGAACCAACTCCAGCAGCTTTTAGAAGCACAGAGATCAGAGGGCAAATCCCTCCTTTCTTCCCCCAGGTAATAGCAAAAAATATTGATGTTTGGAATTCTTTTGTTGTGTGTTGTTCAAGACAAAAAGCCCCGTCTGATTCTTTGTGACCCTCGTTAGAGTTTTCTTGGCAAAGATACTGAGTGGTTTGCCATTTCCTTCTCTAGTTCATTTTATAGATGAGGAACTGATTGATAGATAAGGAACTGAGGCAAACCAGGTTAAGTGACTTGCCCAGGGTCACACAGCCAGGAAGTATCTGGAGCTACATTTGATCTCAGGAAGATGAGTCTTCCTGACCTCAGGCCCAGCACTCTATCCAAAGTGCCACCCAACTCCCCCAAATTCTTACAGACATTTTATTTTAAATCCCTGCTCTCTCTTTTGTCCTTTACTTTTTAAAAAATTACAAGGGTAGTTAATTTTCTTCTTTTAAAGAAGAAAGGAAATAGTGTTTGAAGCTGTCAATCTCTATAGTTACTATTTTCAAAAGTCAACAGGAACGCCAAAGTTTATACAATATTATTTTAGTCTTAGGTTTATGATGATTAAAAATTTCCAAGAGACAGAGTTTTGGGGTAAATTGTAATCAATTTTATTGACTATGTCTAGAAAGTAGTCAACAAAACAGACTGATTGTTCCCATTGGTAGCCAAAGACACTGAGCCTGTTCAAACTTCCATATTATAAAGTCTTTTGAAAAGGAAGTGCAGCTGAAGGTGGAAATCAACTCTGATGAGTTAACAGGTAATGAGAGAATGACTATTATAGTGAGAGGGGGGCTTATTCCAATGAAGGTTTTGAAGTATAAAACACTTAGTCTTGGTCAAAGAGACTTATCAATATCCACATCACCAGTCTGACAAAAGGGAGAATCCACATTTTCTCAGACCCTGGGAATCCACCCCACTTGCCCAAACTTAGAATTTCTTTACTGTCTTTGATTAGATTTTGGCCTTCCTGGCTCGGTAAATCTTGCCCAAGATTTCCCACACTGGTTGATTTCCGGATGAGGAAGTAGAAAAGGGGAAAAACCTTGGTCCTAATTCAATAATTAATTATTAAATACAAGAGAGAAATAATCATTTCTCTCAGGTTGTAGAAAACAATATTTGACATTTTACTTCATCTTTCATAGAGTCAAATGAGTAAGGTATTATGATATATTGGCAACATGCTTTAAAGTAATTTTCATTGGTTTTTCTTGGTCCACAGGAAGAGCCATTCAGCATTCTTAACATGAGTCATTATAATTTATAAACAAGATATCACACCTCTTTTTTTTCTTTTGCCTGTTGTTTTAGTTCACCATCTTCACCAGCTTCTGGAAAATCCCAGTGGAAGTCAATTGATTCAGATGAATTGTGTATAACAAAAAATAAGTCCAACACCCAAGATGGGATTCAGGTTCTTGGAAACATATCAGCCTCCAACCGTACCAAATTCAGGGCAAAAGATGAAGACTCGGATAAAATCCTTCGACAGTTACTAGGGAAAGAAATTTCAGAGAATGTCTGTACCCAGGAAAAGCTGTCGTTGGAATTCCAGGATGCTCAGGCTTCCTCAAGGAATATGAAAAAGATTCCACCAGAGAAAAGAGAGCTGAAACTTGCTCGACTGAGGCAGCTGATGCAGAGGTCACTGAGTGAGTCTGATACAGACTCGAACAATTCAGAGGACCTCAAGAACACTCCTGTGCGAAGGACTGACAAACCAAGGCCTCAGCCCATTGTGGAAAATGTGGAAAGTGCCGAAAGCCTACACCTGATGATTAAAAAGCACACTTCGGCCACAGGACGCAGGTTTCCTTTTAGCATCAGGGCCTCCAAGTCTGTGGAAGGCCATAGCCCATCCCCTACTTCAGAAAGTAGTGATCTGGACTTAGAAACCCAGTATGCAACATCTGGGAGTACACCTCAGGGCCAGGCACCTGGGGACATCACGCAGTCTACGCCTGACAGTACTACTGCTCAAAAGGTCACTACTAGCCCCAAAAGTGCCCTCAAGTCTCCATCTTCCAAGCGCCGAACTTCCCAAAACTTGAAACTGCGAGTGACCTTTGAGGAGCCAGTGGTGCAGGTGGAGCAAACTGACCTTGAACCTACTGGGGAAAAGGACAAAGATCGGGGTAAGGTCCTTCAGCGACTTCCCCCAAATAATGAGACAAGCGATCAACTGAAAAGGCCTTTTGGAACTTTCAGGTCCATAATGGAGACACTAAGTGGCAACCAGAACAATAACAATAACTGTCAGACAGTCAATCAGACCAAGACCTCAACACTGCCCTTTACCTCACTAGGAAGGAAAACTGCGGATGCCAAGGGAAATTCAGTGAACTCTGCTAGCAAAGGAAAGACTAAGGCAGTGAGTGCTATGTGGAAAATCTCTTTCACTCTCTAACTAATGTCTTGTTTCTTATTCAGCATGGAGCAGATTTTTGTCCTGTGTCACATTAAGGGAGTCCTTCAAGAGTTTGATAACAAGATGAGTAGATAAACAGATAACACATAGAATTCATGGGGTTTTTTTATTCCTCTTTGGCAAATGTTCTGAGGGAGCAAATAAATTCATCAGAAATCAGATTCAGATTCTCCAATCTACTAAAATGGCTTAATTCCAGGGAAGTTATGAGCTTTGTTCCCAAGTCTGCCACACATTCAATTCATTTCTACAAACATTTATTAAAAGCCTACTGGAGGGGGTGCAGCTAGATGGCACAGTGGATAGAGACTGGCCCTGGAGTCAGCAGGACCTGAGTTCAAATCCAACCTCAGACCAGACTCTTGACACTTACTAGCTATGTGACCCTGGGCAAGTTACTTAACCCTACTGGGTGCAGAGCAAGAATGATAACTGCTGGAAAAGATATAAAACTTAGATAAGACACATCCCTTGACTTCATGAAACTTATAGTCTAAACTGCCTACCCATGAAAGCTGTCTTCTTGATAATGATTCTTCCCATCCATGACCAATTGACTCTTAAGTCTAACTGATGAAAGTACAAGTAGAAATCCTGTTTCTAAAGAATTGCCTATGAAACTTGGGTATAACTTTTGAGGGACTAAATATATAAAATATACCCTTATAAGCATATTTCTATATTTAATATGCATTAATAAATATATAATAATGAATGCTATCATATTTATTTTATTATTTACATTATATAATATTTACTGTTATGAAATATATATATATATTCCTAAAGTGCCTGCATTAATATGGAATTGCAGCAATGGTCTCCAATCTGCATTTTAAAGAGACTATGTTTAAAACAAAAAAGTTACAGTACAGAGTGTCCTAAAAGTCTCAGTTCATTTTTAAGCTATTTAAGCTTAATAAGTTAGGGCTTTAAATTGCACTAAGACTTTTGGGACAATCTAATGTGTTAGAATAGATTCTTATATATGTTGTTTTGCAGAGGAGGCTATGGAGAAATACAAGTTTGAGATCTTGAACATTATATTAGGAAACATGCTCCAAACCCTCTGTGTATAACACTGAAGAGGGACAAAAGGTTAAAATGAAATTCAAGCAATACAATCAACTTGTAATAATAGAAAGTCTAGATAACACATATAACTGAAATCAGCCAGACTTCATTTGAGATTCTGGTACAGACACCTATGCTGCCCACATTCACCCAGAACTGTACTTCATGTGGTATAAAATTAATCAGCTAGTTAGTGTTTCACCTTCTTTTCTTGTCCTTGCCCAAATCTGGTGGAAATGTTAATGAGGAATGAAATGTCCCAAGTGGAGAAGTCTTAAAGTACCTTGGACACTGAAGGAGAGGTCAGACAAGGAAGAAGTAGGAAACCGACGCATCTAAATAAATCACTAATTCAATAGTCAGATCCTGAATAACTGGATGTTGGCCTTCCGAATTATTGTTTAAGCTGAGGAACTCCTAAATTTGTTAGTAATTAATTGAGTTACATTGACTATTATTCTGAATAACCATTGGCTGGAGCCTGGATGGTCTCTTAACTTCGAGATTTGTACATCATGTGGTACTGTCAGGGGTAATGGAGTTTTTCTTGAATTTTGATCTATGTGGAATGAATGATAACACAGTCCTTGAAATGGCCTCTAATAGACTTTTGCCTTTGCTTAAAGATTACATCAAAACTTAAGACACTTTTAATGGCATTTATCCTAGTAACTTATAAGTTTGTGTCCCTTATAATATTTCCACAAAAGCTCCTATTTCCAGTATTAAGCATGTGCCTCCTGACCTTTCAACTTTGTGCATGTGAGTTTGGTGCATGTGCTCAGATCATTGCATGTTTTCACTGACTTTGACATTATACTTCTCTAGGGAACTCACAGCACCAGCTGTACCAATCTTTCTTCTAACTTGCTGCTTGAAGAACACCTGCGTAACTATGCATGGTATGTGCTTTATGAAATGAAATAACCCACTTTTCTCTTGCCTTAATTTTGAATTGCACAAGCTCTTAACAAACCATCTTGGACCTCATTTATTCAGTAACTGGTGCAAGAGAAAGATCAATGACAATTTTATCAGTCCCTCCGAATAAATGTATAACTGCCAATCAAGCTTTGATCAAGGTTGCAAATGATTGAGCTAAGAGGCTTAGTGAGGCTGAAAACAGGCACAGGCTGCACAGGAAAGCAGCCTGGTTTGTAAATCCTCTCTGTTGCTTAGTTGCTTTTGGCATAACTTTCAGTCTCTGATGAAAGAGAGTCAAGGGCCAGATAAGTATGGAAATTAAATTTCCTGTCATGCGTGAAGTGAGCCAGCCTCAAGTCAGAACCAGAACTTTCAAAAAAGGCAGTGTTTATTTGATTGCCAGTTAAAGATTGGAAGTGTTCTTTCTCACCACGATGCTATCTTAAGCAGCAACAAAGTCTTTGTTATATTAAAATGGAGGTTTTTTTCCAATTTTTTTTTTCTGGATCATTGATTTCAAAGTTGCAGAGAGCTTCCACAAGGAAACTCTCTCTACCAATGAAGATCTTCAACAGTTCTTCAGTTTAGTCTTGAAGTTACTTGGGGTGGTAAGTGACTTACTTGTTCAAGGTCAAACAGCAAGTGTGTGTCAGAGGTAGGACTTTAAACACTGGTCTTCCTGACTCTAAGGTCAGCTCCCTAAGGATCCACACCATAATGTCTAACTTCTTTTGCTATATGCTTCAAGATTAGGAACTAAACCATAAAGCTTTAGTGCTGGAAGGGGACCTCAGAGGTCATCTAGTCCAATTCTCTCATTTTCTAGACAAGGAACCTCGTCTTACTCTTTGTACTCTTTGATCCGGTGACATTGGCCTCCTGGCTGTTCCACAAGCAAGAAGCTTCATCTCTCAGCTCCAGGCATACTCTCTGGTCATCCTCAATGCCTGGAACACTTCTTCCTCCACTCCAACTACTCCCAACTAAAACCCTCTCTTTTGCTGGAAGTCTTCACCTGACCCCTCTTAATTCTAGCACCTTCTCTCTGTTAATTATTTCCTATTTATCCTACATATAGTTTGCTATGTATTTGTTTGCATGTTGTTTCCCTGTTAGATTGTAAGCTCCTTGAGGGCAGGGACTATCTTTTACCTGTTTTTGTATCCCCATCATTTAGCACAGTGCCTGGTACATGGTGCCAGGTGATTAATAAATGTTTACTGATTCAAACTGAAGCTAAGCATTCAGTCAAGGAACATTTATTAATCACCTGTTATGTGCCAGGCACTTGTTTAAAATAAAGGAGGGAAATGTTCCATAAGAAATATTTGTAATGAAAATACATGTGTTCTCATAAAAATTAAGATTCACTCTTCCAGAAAAATGTTTGGAGCAAAGGAAAATGTTTACGCTTCTATCCATTGTGACTCGGTCACCTCCTGGTGGCTGGAAAGCCAGAAAATACTCACTGTGGTTCCAACTCCTTGGAAAAAGGCCCAGTTTCTCTACATGAACAAAAATGAGGAGAGATATGAAGAGCAAGGGAGGGGAGATAAAGCATTTCCCAGACGTTATACATCATTCTCTATGCTAAATTATTCCTCAGTTCCCATCTGGACTCTTGATTCTTAAGGGATTCAATTCAGCCTTTAAGCTTCCTAAAACTTTTACTTAGAAAGTTGGAAGAATGGTTTTCTCATCTCCATAGTTGGAACTGCTAGAAAAGGATGAGCTAGAGTCTTATGACTGAATCCCGACCAAAAGAAAGAATTTCCCAGGCTTGTTCTTAGAATCCCACTGAAGAAAAGGGAACATTGCCTTAGTTAGATACGTGGTAGAGGAAGCTTTGTGTTCCAAGTTGAACAGGAGATTTTTCAGAGGAGTTCAAGCCAAAGTGAGGAAGTGAGAAAGAGTAAATCAAATGATTAATTCACTTCTCAGCTTCATTTTGCCTGTGAACACCTGTCCAAGGCAGCAGGAAGAAATAGCTACTTCTCTCCACCTAGTGATGTGCCTCAAGCCTAAGGGCCTCAGATTATGGCTGAAATGGCTGCGATTAATGAAGGCTTTCTGGATTTCCATGGTAATTTTTTTCTGAATTAAAAAAAAAATTCTATGGATTTAGAAAGCCAGGGCAAGACCTATTACTGCTTTCTCATGACTTGGTGGTGGAGATAAATACTGTATAAAATACCAAAAGACAAAAGAACTTGCTGATTAGCATGGTCTGTGGGAGGAGGGAGGGAGGGAGGCTGGAAGAAAGCAAGCAGCTTTCAAACTTGGATTCCCCTAGAACATGGAAATTGAATTAAGCCCAATCTGCAGTTACTGTAGTGAAAATCTCTACTGTGACCATGAGAAAGAATTACCAGTAGGGAACCCTCTGCCAGGAATACACTTGAATTGGACTTGATGTTCCCAAGAACATCTCTGTTAAAAGAAGAAACAGATACCCTGTATCTGACTGTTAAAAGGACAATGAATATACAATTAAAAGGAATGTCAACTCCACGAGGAGGTTTTTGTTTACTATTTATCTTTTCTAAATTGCTCACAGCTTGAGAACAGAGGAAAGAAATTCTCTTTACCCTTTAGAATTCAATTCAACTTTACAACTGAATAACTACAGTATGTTTCAATCGCAGAGGATGACTGACCATGAGCAGATAAATCTTTTTTTTTGTTTTTGTTTTTTAAAAGAACAAGTTGGCTTTGTATTATTACAATTTGAAAGGAATGTTTGCAATTACCTTTTTCTTCAAATCCAGTGAAACTTTGATTTAATACAGTTTAAGTCAGTCTGTGACCTATAACACATTAAAGTGAATGCCAATTCCTGTTACTGATAAGGAGTTTAGCATTAAACCTTGGCCACTAGGTTTCTTTCTCTCTTGAAGGCACAGCTTCAGTACCATGCCCAAGGATTTAATACTCAGAAAAATCCCCCATCCTAGCACCAAGCAGTTAATTGTGCAGTATTTTAAAAGGCATTTTCATTAAGCAGTGACCATCAGTGCAGCAGGTTTTCCTGCCAAGAAATTAACCACACTGGGAATTATGTATCCAAAGCCAAGACTTCAACTATCCAGTATTATTCATAGATTTCTAAGTCTGATCAACAATAATTTCAAGAAAGGGTGATGATTTGGCTGTGTCAGGAAGTTTTCTGATACACATGAGAGTCAGAGTTTTACATATATATACATAGATGTAGATATGTGTGTTTATATTTCATACTCTGAGAAGCATTGTCAAAAATTTAATAAAAAGTAGATAAAGGTGTGGTGGCTTTGAGACGGCTTCAGGGAAAAGATTGCAATGAGGGCATAGCTGAAATATGCTTCCCCTGCATATATTAGGAAAAGTGTCATCCTCAACAGGTGACCCTGATCTCATTGAACAAAGCTTTGCTTTGCCAATAGCCTCAAATTGTCTGATACTCAGTCATATTTGGTGATAGTGATCCATATTTTTTAATACTGGTCCTTTGTTGAGGCACAATAAATCCTTTTTACTAATTAAAAGATATTGTATTACTAATCAAAAGATGTCAGAAAGAGATACATGATCAGAAAAAGACACTTGTTATACCCCTTTTGAGAGACCCATGTGCTGCTGTGGTCCTCATGTATTTGCAAGAGAAATACAAGAAGGCCCCTAGCACATTGGGTGGACCCCTCACAAACACACGCACAATGGAGGATTTATTGATAGACATGGACAAGAATCACACAGGCTTAGAAATATTGCAATTTGCACAAGTGGAGGGAGAGAATACCATTCCATTTAGGTTCTAAAGTACTATAAGGTATACACTTGACTCCAGCAGAGAACTGTTCTTCAGTGAAATCCAGTGGCTATGATCAACCTAAGATCACTTCGTTAAGGATGAATGTGGACACAGTCTCACTAACCTCATTCTTACAGACTAGAATTTTGGAAAAGATAAGTGACTCAATTGCAGTCCCTTGGTAGGGGATTGGGGGGAAGGGTTGTTGTGGTAGCCTGACAACTTCACCAGGCCCCATCCAAACTACAGTGTCCTGATCCCCATCCCCTAGGAAGGAAAGGAGACTTTTCTGAAGATGCAAAACAACATGGAGGCAGCAGGAAGACTAGATCTGCAAAAGAGGATCTTGAAGTGGACATAATCAACCCTCCAACTTCTGCCGACTGTCCCCAGACTTGAGTATTCCAAGAAACAGAATACATATAAATGGCTTCAGATCAGTATTTTGAACTTGAAACTATGGCTTCTGAGCCAGTCTTTAATGCCTATGGTCTTCCTTGATTGAGTACTTTGAAGACCCTAGCCTCCTGTAGGACTATGCAGTCAGTAATTCATAGCTGGAAGGTAGCTTGGAAATGGAATGCCCAATTCAAACCAATTCCCTCATTGTACAAATGAAGAAAATAAAACACAAGGAGGATATGACTGCTCAAAGCCACTTAAAACACTACCTGGCACATAGCAGGCACTTAATGAATGCTTGTGGACTTGATTTGAACCAAATACGAAGTGGCAGAGTCCATACCTGAGGTCAGATTAATTTTCCATTGACTGTTGGATTCTTTGTATAGAACATTGTATCATTTGCAAGAAGTTATAATTTTGTTTCCTCTTCACTTTCATTTGTTTCCTCAATTTCTTTTCCGTGTTTTATTGCTATAGCTAGCATTTCTAGCATTATGTTAAATAGCTCTTATGAGAATGAACATCATTGCTTTATCCTTGATCTCCATTACATAGAATTTTGTCTTTTGGTTTTAGATAGATACTACTTACCATAGTAAAGAAGGTCAATTTATCCCAATGCTTTCTAGTATTTTTTAACAGAAATGGGTGGCATTTTGTTGAAATCATATTGTATTATTTTTGCCATCAATATGGTTTATTATGCTTATAATTTTCCTTATATTGAAACAAACCTACATTCCTTATAATAAATCAAACTGGGCCATAGTGTATAATCTTTCAAATGTATTGTTGTAGACTGCTTTGTAATATTTTAATATTTTTGTATTGATGTTCATTAAGGATATTAGTCTATATTTTCTTTCTCTGTTTTATCTCTTGGATTTAAGTGTCAGGACCATATTTGTGTCATAGAAAGAATCTGGAAAGATTCCTTCCTTTCTTATTTATATATAAAATTAGAATTAACTTGTTTTTTGAATGTCTGATAGAATTCAGTTGTAAATCCACCTGGCACAGTCTCCTGTAGCTCCACTTAGGTTTTGGCTTTGGCTCCTTCACTGTTTCCTTCTTTGTGTCTCTATTCTAAGCTTCTACAGGATTCTGGCAGTCTTTTGTGCAGTCCTGGACCAGATGAAGCAGCTTATAGCCTTTTTCTCTTTGGTTTTCTTAATCACTGTTCTTTCTGGTGCATCATAAGAGCTTTTGCAGGATATTTGTGGGGCATCAGTCTCCTCTAGGTCCTAACACACTGCCATATTTCCACAATTCCTTTGTCAAATGCCGTTTGTTTGTTTTTGATCAATAGCAAGCACAGGGACCTTGACGTTTTAGTCATTTGTGTTACTATAAATGTGTGGTCTGCTCTATAATATTCTTTGTGAAATCCTTCTTTCTCATCATTATATATGTACATTACTAAAAGATTTTTTAGATGTAAGAAAATTATCATTTCCTTTTTCCCAGAAACAACAAAACTCATGATTTTTCCAAAGCATGCCTACTTCTCTTTCAGGTATATTTACACTCTATCCCTCACCATTCTCAAAATTGTGTTGCCTTCAGCACATAAATCTTCCATATATACTTGGTCTAGTATAGCTGCTCAAATACAGAATATCTTTGTTTTCTTGCTATTTCTACTTCCTCATGAAATATGCTAAGGGCTACAATGTTAGAGTTCAAACATGGTTGTTACTCTGTCACTCATGGAGAAACAGGTTTGTTATGGAACTCTTGATGAATCTTTCCCCCTTTTAGTTCAATGCATTGTCCTTCAAGATTCATTTTTAAGTGCTCATAAACTATTTGACTTAACTGGACTTCTCATTGAACTTATGATAAGCTTGCTTTTCCTCCATTGCTTCTTATTGTTCCTTGAAGCAATGCTACTTATAATCTTCTGCCCTACTCAACCATAAGATTTTATAAATGAATTTATATTCTAAAATCCTGTTCCCTTAGCTGCTGTAGCTCTCTACTTAGCAAAGAAAGCCAGCATTTCTAGGCAATTTCTTGGTTTTCTTGGCTCTTGAGATGATTGATTCATTGAAACATCCTTAAGAAATAACAACATTTCGTCTCCATGTCTTTATTTTATCCATTATTCATTTTGATATCAACAGCTTGTTAAATAAAGATATTGGAACTGTGTTAATTGCACATCTTATCTTCTCACTTTTGTTCTTCTAATGTGGCATTTCTTTTCATTGTTACTCTAACATGTCAATGTTCTCATGCCATACAGAGAGTTTCAAGTGTCCCATGAAAGATTTCTTATTGCTTTTGGATTTCAGGATAAAACAGAGTAATGCCAACTTCGCTGACTTCTTTATTTGCCTCTTTGAGGAGAACCTATGAGTCATCCTTTGATTTTACTGCGATTTCCTTCTGTTTTCTGGATTTATTTAGAGTGAGAACATTCTACATGATACACCTTGAAAAGTTGCAGACTTTGGCTCTCTGATCTTTACAACATCCCTCTGAGAGAAACAGGAAAAATATTCTTATTCCCATTCTGTCAGTGAAAACCCTGAGGCTCAGAGGGACTAAATGACTTGCCTAAGATTGTTCTGTTAGTAAACTACAGAGATTAGACTTGAATCCAGGTTTTCTGTCTCCAGCACCAGTAATATTACTGTACTAGGTTTTCTGGTTAATGACTCACATTTACATAACATTTTAAAGTTTGCAAAGTTTTGTTTCAAATTTCTCCACCTGGTCCCTTTCTACCTTTCCATCCTTCTTACAATTTTCTTCCTTCCATCTTTTCTATAATACAGCCATGCTGTGCTGTTTGCTAATCCCGACATATCCTATCTTCAATGCCTACAATGCTCTACGTCTTTGCATCTCTGGTTTCCTTCAAGATTCAGTCCAAATGCCACCTTCTAAAGGATACCTTTCTTAGTCCCCAGAGATATTCCTCTGTGGTAGAAGCAATATCTTAACCCCTCCCTCCCATACAAGTTAGGCTAATTTTTCCTTAAAAAAATATTGATACATTCCTCAAGACTTGATTGATTACGGATTAAAGACTCAGACTGCTGGCATCACATGAGCTAGGGGCACACTTATACTTGGCTGGTGGATCACAATGGGTAACTCATCAAAGGAGTTCCACTCAACTGAATCAACTCAGGGTGTCCTCAGAGACTATCCTTGTTGAATATCCTTCTTGTGCTATGGCTAGGAAAATATCTTTTTATTAACTGTTGGGTAGGGATGACCTATTGAGTATCTCATTTTGTTCCAGTTATCAAACTCCCAAGGCCTGAATCAGACCAGGCCCAAAACATTCCCCCAAATGCCAGAGCATCTCTGAGGTTCTCTTCTATCTGCTCTGCATGTTGTATGTACTTAATTATTTACATGTTGTCTCACACACTAAAATATAATCTGAGTACAGGGACTGTTTTTGCCTTTCTTTGTGTCCACGAACTTAGCACAGTTCCTGGTTTAATGAATGCTTGTTGACTAATTGATTTCCAATTCTTCCATAATGGGAGCCAGGTTTCCTTGAGAATGTAAGGCTTCACCAGTGGATCTATGCCATGTAGACTCTGTCTGAGTACTTCTGGTTTCAACTAGACATGGCAGACTGCATTGTTACTCACATCCTGTCTTGTTCCTCTGAAGAGGGCTGACTTGCATATTGGGAGCTGGGGTTTCTGTAAGGTTGGGAAAGTGCTTCTAGTACTCAAGAAAATATGTATTGTTGTATGACTTTTGCTTTAATTGTTCAAAAAGGAGAAGTTTATATGAAAAAGTAAATTGGTTACTGGAATATTTACTGTGTGGTTTATATGAAGACAATTAATTTACATTTGGGGCAGTTTGGTTTGGGCTCAGGGTTATTTGGTAACATAACCACAGTTTTCCCTAATGTTGGCAATGTACATTCTTTTCTCCGCAGGCATAGTGACATAAATCGGAAAATTGAGAAATCTCAAAGCAAAGAGAGTGTGGATGAGCCAGAGCTACAGGAACTGTTCTTGTAATCGCACCTCATCATGTCTTACTGCTGACCTTTGGACACAGTTGGAAATCCCTTAAAATATCCTTTGTGGAAACAGGACCATAAGAAATAATCCTCACCAGCAAAAGAATGGATTATTAGGATGCCTTAAATTTGTAGCAGTTAGACTATATAAGAAATCTTTTTTTTACACTATGTGTATATATAACTTGTTTTTAAAGATATGTGGTTTAAAGGCATGATTGAACAAACACAATTTTTTAAACCATGTAAAGGATACAACAAAACTCAACTGACCATTGATCCCATTTTGTTTTTATCAGGTGCATGGGTATATAAGTATATTAATTGGTCTTCCCTTTCCCAATGACATAAATTGTTTGGGCTCAGGCCCTTCAAGACCAGTGGTTTTATTTTATTTTTTTGTCAAGTATAATTTGTCTGTCATTTCTATTTTTTTGTAAAAGGAAATAAAACATTAACAGCCATCTCTAATCTCTGAGTGCCTCCCTTTCCAATAAACTTGTAATATTTTGATTTCTAAAGAACTTTTAGATTATTTCAGTTTTTGACATTAGATATCAATTCAATCCAACAATACTTCTTCATTGCTAATTTTCATTGATCTCTTTTATTTGCATTTCCTTCATTGCTGAATTCTCTGTCACTTCCCAACCCAATGAGCAATACTGTTTAATGAATAATAAAAACAAAACAAAACAAAAAGGAATTTGGCCAAACTAATCTACATATTAACCAAGTCTGACAATATTTCCTATGTTCCGTACCATAATACTTGACTTCTACCAAGAAGGGAAGGAGATGCATTTTCTCAACTCTTCTCCAGGTCCAAGCTTGGTCTTCATGATCACATAGTATTCCACTGAGTGTTCCTGTTCTAGTTACATTTGTTAAGCACCTGGTATGTGACACACACTGCACTAGGCCCTGGGGGAACAAGGACAAAAAGTGTCCTTGCCTTCAAGGAGAATACATTCTACTGGGAATATACGATATGACAATTTGAAAAAAAGGAATAAGAACTTTCAAGTACAAACTGCCCAGTTCAAAGATTTCTCTATATGGAGTCAAATACAAACATTCATGTATTCCAGTTTTCAATAAGTACAGTTATCCCTTCCACATCACAGGGGTTAGGGACCCAACACCCCCTCAATCTGGAAAATCCACATAAAATTTTTGGCTCTCCCTTTATACCAGAGAAGAAGTCTGAATTATTATGGTATTAAAAGATAAAATATGTTGATATTATACAATACTATATATATATATTTCATGTATTTCTGAGTTTCTAAACTTGTTCTATGTTACCTGCTAGTCTTCACGTGTCATCTGCAGCTTCTGCAAAATTTCCAAAAAATTTCTATTTAATTTCTTATGCCAACTTGCAATATATCAAACCGTGATAGAAAAAGTCACAATGTGGAAGGGATAACTGTATCAGGTAATCAGGAAAGTGGACAATTGTTTCTGCCTTCTCAGTTCCCTGAGTTGGCATGGGAACATGCTAATGGCACCAGAGGATATATCCCCTTCTTAGGCCACTTTGATCTGCTGCTAACATGTGACAAGGGGTTTCTAATCCCTAAAGTAGACAGTGTGGAGCCAAAGTTCACAATGAAAATAATTTCCAAGAGCAAGATTTCTGATACTTTCTAGTAGCAACAGAATCATTTTTATTATGTCTCACATTAAAAAAAAAATTCTGGAACCACCAAGAGTTCGTGCATGCATGAGTGTGCAGTAGAAGGGCTATGCCATTTCATTTAGGACAATACAAAATACACGCTGACCAATTGAGTACTCTGAGAAAGGGAAAGATTGTACACTAAAACATGTTGCAGTTAGTGTCTGGGCTCCAATACAGGATCATTATATGTCCTGCAAAGCTGAGATAAGGCACTAAAATCAGATAATCCTGTGTATGTGAGGTATCTAGCAACCCTAGGTAGAAAAACTCTGCATGAAGAGAGCTAGTTAATGCAATGGAAAAAAACACTGAACTGGAAGCAAAGGAAACCTGGATTTTAGTTCTAGTAAAGCCAAAAAAAACGTTTATCAAGTACCTACTATAGATGTGCAGGGCAATTAGATGGCATAGTAGATAGAGTACTGGGCCTAAAGTCAGGACGACCTGAGTTCAAATTCAACCTCAGACTTTTCCTAACTCTGTGACCCTCACTCAGCAAGTCACTTAACCTCTGTTTGTCTCAATTTCCTCAACTGTAAAATTGAGATAATAATAGCACCTATCTTCCAGGATTGTTGTGAGGATTAAATGATAAAAATGAAATTTGCAAAGCAAAGCACTTAGCATAGGGCCTGTAGGTGCTATAAAAATGCTAGTTATTGTTGTTGTTGGCAAAGCCCCTTTCAGATTGTTCTTTTTCATACTTCTAAGTATCCCATCCAAATATTTAAACTTTTAGTGGCTTTCTTGCATATGAAAAGGTTAGAAAGGAGTTAAAGATTGTTGGCAATGATGGGAGGTTTACCTGTGCCCTTGCCCACTTGTTGATGTGAATAAATGGGAGAGAGTTCAAGTGTAAAAGCAAAGGAGTCAACACTGCTTAGGAGTCCAGCTTCAATAGAGTGCCAGGATATCAGCTAAGCCCAAACGTGGAGGTAGCAGTAACTCCAGTCATGAAGTCGCATCCAATAGAACCTAGGAGAGCAGCAGCTGAAGGAAGCTACAAGACCAAGATCAGAACCTGCAGCATCAGAGGCATGAGCTGCCTCTCCTCACTTGTGCCTTGAACCCAAGTGTTCCGTGTGTGTGTGTGTGTGTATGTGTGTGCCTACTCACTTGTGAATTCTGTGTGTGTCGCTTCTTCCTTCTAACACTGTGTATATTTGTGGGATAGTGGACCCCAACAACAAAAAATCAGGGATTTTTGGTTGATACTAGCCTTGTATGCCATTTCATTAAATACTTTTGCTTTGAGCAACTTGTGTCCATTGACTGACTAGAGTCAGATATGGAAGGCAATTGTCATAGTGTTATTTCCTACTCTCTCTCTCTCTCTCTCTCTCTCTCTCTCTCTTTGGCTAGGCTATAGGGTTAAGTGACTTGCCCAGGGTTACACAGCTAGTAAGTGTCAAGTGTCTGAGATCAGATTTGAACTCAGGTCCTCCTGACTCCAGAGCCAGTGCTCTATCCACTGCACCACCTAGCTACCCCCTTATTTCCCACTCTCACCACACACAAACATATACACTCCCTTCTCCATGTTAAAGAGTTCTATCTCCCTCAACTGATTCTCATGTTACAATCTCTAGTCCTCACACTGTCCTGGTCATCCTCCTATGGACATTGGCATTGTCTTTCTGAAAATGTGATGCCCTCCAGATGTTGTCCAATCAGAGCAGAAAACAGTGATACTATGAAATCCCTGGTCACCACCAGTCTTCTTTTAATACTGACTAAAATATAGCTAGCTAGGTGGTACAATGACTAGAGTGCTAGACCTTGAGTTAGGAAGACCTGAGTTCAAATCTAATCATATGACTTGAACAAGTCACTTAACCTCTCTACCTCAGTTTCCTTATGTGTAAAATGACAATAATAATAGCACCCATCCATTGAAAATGAAATAAGATATTTGTAAAGCACTTTGCAAACCTTAAAGCACTATATAAAAATTAGCTATTATTAAGATCACAGTCATCTACTGATGCATATTCAGGACCTATGTCTTCCTCTCCACCACTATGAGAAGCATAAACAGTCTACCTTGAAATAAGAAAGATTTGGGTTCAAGATCTACCTGGGTTCAAGACACATTACGGCTGCACGCCCCTGAACAAGTCACTTCAGTGCCCCAGCAGCCAAAGAGTATAACTTCTGGAGAAAGTTTTGATATCCATAGTTCAATGCCCATGAAACCGTGTCTAGCCTCTTCTCCTTCCAATCTGTCCCTTACTACTGTTTCCTACCACAAATGCCTTATGGCTTAGAGATATGATGGAAAACATGACAGTAGCAGATAGAATGTAGTACCCTGCCTTGGAAATCAGGGGAGAGCTTGAATAAAGTCTTTTACTCTCTAAGCTGGGCCGTCTCTCCCATTTAGTGGCACAGAGAAGCCTGAGCAGGAAAGATGAGAGAGGGATGCACCTAGCAAACCACTGAGGGAAGGATGTGTATGTTGGGGGCACTACAAAAGCAGGGTGGCCTTAAGCATGCACTTTCCCTGTTTCCTAAATGTTCTCTTTTCATCCTTAGATTATACACTTCAAAACTACAGAGGGAAGAAGACCTACAAAACTTTTACAAACCAGTTGTGGAGAAGGTGACTGAACAGAGCACAGGAAAGTTTGAGTGTTTGAAAGGAAAGATGATGCTAAATCTCAGGCCAGAGAGTGGCAATCCAATTGTGCAAGGAAATGGGTGTGTCATTAGCATGGCAGATATGCCGGTGAATTAACTACTGAGATTCAGGGAGAAAAATAGTAAAACAGAGAGGAAAGTAGCAATTGCAGATCAGCTTCCCTGCAAGACATTGAATCCTGAGAATAGTGATATCTTGAGAATAACATTATAAATACTGGCACTTCTATAATAAATTCATGTACTTTTCAGATTTAATTTCCTATGTTTCCTATGTTCCTATGTTTCCTATGTTTCCTAGATTATGTTTGCTGAGAGAGGGTAGAAATAATTTTCCCAACAATTAACACCTGTATGCTTAATTTTTATAGTATTCATTCTCCTATATAATACAAAATTATTTAAGTGTTATTTCTTCTGTGTGTGTATGTGTGACTGTGTTTTTTGAGGCATGAGAGGGAAAAATGAGAGTGAATTTTCTCTTAGTAAGCAGAGCTGTGGAGGATAGTAAAATAAATAAAAGTCTATCTCCAGGTATAATTATGGACAGTAGAGTGGGAAACTTCACTCCATTGCAAAATATATCAAGACAGCTGTCAGAATATTTTCAAGGCTGATTTCTTTTCCATGGTTAAAAGGCCATGTATTGTCAAAGTACAATACGTCAAATTAAGAATATATCTTATGTGATAAGAGGCTCTAACTCCCCATGCTAGATAGGTTATATTGACATTATCTATTCTGGTAAGAATATTAGAGCGAAACTTTCAAGTCAAATAATATTTATTGAATGTGTGTATTGTACCTATTCTCTCCTCTTCTTTCCCCCAACCTTATACCCACCACCATATCACCCTTTTCTTCCAGCAGGTCCCAAGACTTAATGGTGCTGCTCACTGTCCTGTCCCTGCCAATATCTCCCTTTTCTGGACTGGATTTCCAAGTGCACATCACCTTTGGGGAAAAGCATAGGCTTTGCCCACCCTCCTCCAGTGAGAATGGGAACTAGTTGTGGTTCTTGGAAACTTGAATTCAACAGAGTGGTCTCACAATAAACCTAATACAAAACTGCTTTGTGTACTGTTGCTTAAATGAAGAACATCTGTCACAACCAAAGACCAAACCCTGGCCCTGTCATCTATTTGAAAGCAAATAGTACCCCTTCTGTGTTAACTCCCCCAATTTACATTCACATTGACAGTTTGAATCCCCAGAGCAGCATGTTCCATGCTTCTATCACACTCTTCTCCCCACGTTGAGCATGCTTTGATTATTACCCCTTTATACCAAGCATGCATACATATTCCCTACCTAGTTCTAGTCCACAATGTGGAACTTTGGGGGCCTGCTTCCAGCCATGTGTAACCAAGGGGCCTATACTGTGTGATAAATAGAATTTCTCTAATTGTCTGCTGAGCTTTCCAAAGGAATGACTCAGGGGTTGGTGAGCCAGAACTCAGTGGGTATACAAAAGGAGTAACTCATCCCTCTGTCACTTCTTTGTAGCTGTGAGTGAGGAATGACTACTTTGGGCTGCCTTCCCAGAGCTGCTTTGTTTCCTACATTTCTGTGATGGTTATGTACACACTGCCAACTCTCTTTGTGTTCTTTCCTGATCTTAGGTGAACAAGTATCCTGAGATGGAACTGTTCACATAGATACCTCATGAATTTTAAGAGGTCTGAAGGTTTATGGCTGTAGCAGTGATAAGAGTGCCCACTGCAACAGTAGTGAACGATAGCCCTGGAAGCTTCTACATTGGAAGTGGAGAGACATACCAACAATAAACAGATGGGGAAAGACTAACAAATGTTTTATTCAATTGTTCTTACTATACTATTTTTAGTAAATTTTTTGCTACAAGTGAATTGAGTCTATTGGCTGATTGTTAATGAAAAACTCTCTGGTAGGGTCTCAGAAGCTCCGGTGTTAAGAGATCTCATAGTATCACTCTTAAAAATAGCCACCCTGTGGGGAACCCAAACTGTGAAGATGAGTGCCAGGTAGGAGAATATCCCAAAGGGAGTGCTACAAAGTGAAAAACAAGCTGCTAATCAAAATGATCTTGAAGCTTATCACCTCATTAATTTTCATTAAAATGACTCTGTACTTCTTTGAAAGGGGAGAAAAGAGATAGTCTCAATTCAAGCAATCCTCAATTTAATTGTATCCCCTAATTTATAAGTCAGTTGTCTGAAACTAGAAACGTATTTTCCATGAGAGGTGGTATGACATATTTAAGTAGTTAGATTATATAGGTGAACCCATAGAAAATGATCTAACCCATAATATATTTGAGATATCTTACTAATAGTACCAATTTGAATATTCCTAACCAGCATGTGTAACATTGCTGTGTAGGAAAATGAAGCCTTAATCTCATCTGAGAACATATACTCCATTCTCTCCCCCTTACCCCACAATGGCAACAGAGACAGGGGCTCTCTTAAAAGAAAGATAGATTCTCCTGAACACCATTATCTTGTTAACTTTCTACCTCTCAGCATCTGCCTAAGAGAAGTCGTCCTTTCTAGGTCAAGCATTCCCCACCCACCTCTAGGTGCTATTTTGGGGAACAAAGGGAAGTGTAAGAGGGAATGGAATTTAGGGAGTCTAGCATACCTGACCCCCACCACAAGCAGTTCGTAAGCTAATAACTGCTTGTCTTTAGGATAGCTAATTCTGGGTGGAAGGTTTATCAAATTGGGCAGAGTAAATATGAAATTAAAAGAAAGAGGATTCCTATATTATATTTGAACCACCTTGCTGGTAGTATGGTAATCGGCGGGAGAGGATATCTTTATACATATGGTGAAAGTCATTCTTGTTGCTTCTCTTAGTATTTAAGTGCCTTTTGCTTGAATTTATTCTTTGGCTGGATAGCAAGAGAAAAATATCAGTAGGAACTTATGAATTGTGATTTTGCATGTATGTTGCTCCATGCCCAAGACATGCCTTGAATCTGAGCTATTGTTTGAGAGATCTAAATATGAGGCAAAGTCCAGATACTACATGGGCTTTTACAGCAATTAGCAACTTCTGTCATTAAATGCACCACACAATTTCTCAAAGTAGTTAATAGGGAAAATCCAGGCATTGTAGGCACTGAGAGATTCATTTCCAACACTGACTTTTGAAAATAGATCTAATACCTATTTAGTGTAATTAATAGCTGTGCATGTGGAGGGGAGGGTCTGGAAGAACTTTTCTTCTCTGCCTCTAAAATGGCTATTCAATGTTTTTCTTCTTCTCTACTTCTACCATCTGCTGAAACTTTTACCTGCTGCTGCAGCTTCTTCCTTAGGTGGGATTGAGTATTAGCTCGCTTTGCTAGACTTGCCTTGGTGACTAATTAACATCTTTTCAATTTCTTTGTTAGATCTTGCAGGCATGTCCAGTAGTATAGAAAAATGTTAATGCTCTGCCTTCCTGCCACCCTTCTGCCTACACTCACCAAAAGGCATCATTCCTCATTTCTAGCTTGGTCAAGGCAAGTCTATTTTTTATTGTATATGTTGTTTTTTTTTTCTCAATTACATGTGAACAAAAAATATTTTAACATTCTTTTTTTTATTCTGAGTTCAAAATTCTCTCCATCCCCTCCCTTTCTCCTCCTTGACAAGGCAAGCAGGCTGATATGGATTACATATGTAGAGTATGCAAAACATTTCCACATTACCCATGTTGCAAAAGAAAACACAGTTCAAAAAACATTTTTAAATAATAAGAATAATAAACAAAGTTTAAAAAAAGTATACTTCAATATGCATTCAGACTCCATCAGTTCTTTCTCTGGAGGTGGATGGCATTTTTTCATCATAAGTCCTTTGGATCATTGTATTGCAGTGAATACCTAAGTCATTTAGTTGATCATCATACAATATTGCTGTTACTGTGTACAATGTTCTCCTGGTTCAGCTTATTTCATTTTGCATGACTTTATGTAAGGCTTCCTAGGTTTTTCTGAAAGCATCTTGCTCATCATTTCTTATAGCAAATAGTATTCCATCACATTCATATATCACAACTTGTTCAGCTATTCCCTGATTGATAGGCATCCCTTCACTTTCCAATTCTTTGCCACCACAAAAAGAGCTGCTCTAAACATTTTTATATAAAGGTCCTTTTCTTTTTTATTTGATCTCTTTGGGGTACAGAGCAAGTCTATTTTTTTTTTTTACTTCTTACCCATATTGGTGGAAAATATTGATGAATTGCTCTCCTGGGGTCTTTCTGAGAAGGACGTTAAAACATTCACTGCTTTTGATTAATCCGTTTAACTCCCATCATGTTTGGTGGCAAATGACTTGGCTATGCAAGTTGCTTCAATAAGTCTCAGAAATGCACTTAGTAACACTTAGAGAGGAGGGATAGAGCCTGTGAACCTTATTCTGCCTTCCTGCCATCTTGGCAAAAAGTCCCTGTTGCCTTAACATGTATGACTCCCTCCAACCTTTTACTTATATTCTTTTAGAAAAGAGAATACCATCCGGAGCCACATTCCAATAACAACTCCCATCCCATTATTTACTCCATTGTATCTATTTCACCTTTTTTGTTACTGATACTTTATTCATTTATGTATAAACCTATCTGAGGTCACAGAATTTGTCTCCTGTGAATTTCTGGAAATTTCTAAAGCTATTCTTTTTTCTATATTGTAACTTCACTTGACAGTATCCAGCTTAATGGGAATTACACAGGGAATTATCCCCCTTTTCCATCCTTTTCTGCTAAAGCCCTTTCAATTAGATTTCCTGCACTCCAGTCAAATATATTCTTACTGGCCTTTGTTAGCTGCCTTCCATCCTTGGCCAGGAATCCTTCATCCTTATATTCTAAACTATTGTCAAGAAAGTCAAATCTCATTCTCAGATACCATCTTCTTAACTAGCAAAATTCTTTATCTTCTGAAACCATTTCTTTTGCATTAGTGTTGAAATTACCACTTACACTCCTAATGTCTTTAGTTTCTTGACCAAGACTTTATAATCTTCAGTGATGCTTTCTAGCTTCCTTCAGGCAATATCATTTGTAACCACACAAATCAACAGAAATGGGTAGTATTCATCAGATTTGTGAAATCTTGAGTTTATTCCTGGATTCTGCCTGAATAAACAAGCAGTTCTGGACAGTCCAGAGTCAACAACCACCACTGTTCCCTTTTTTCATTGACCTTACTCTAGGGGATGCTGTCCCACCATTATTTCTTAAAGAAGAAGCAGCTGGTTCCTCCAGTAACTTGTTAAATCTCTGTATATCTGCTTAAGAGAAATTGCCCTATGTAGGTGTTATTTTGAGGAACAAAGAGTAATAGGAGAGGGAATTTTAGCATCTCTGATCCCTGTGCAGTCTTTTGTAAGTTAAAGACTGCTTGTATTTAGGATAACTCATTCTGGGTAAAGGTTTTGATAAGTTGGAAAAGGTAAATA
This sequence comes from Vombatus ursinus, assembly GCF_900497805.2. Taxonomy (NCBI): domain Eukaryota; kingdom Metazoa; phylum Chordata; class Mammalia; order Diprotodontia; family Vombatidae; genus Vombatus; species Vombatus ursinus. The sequence continues at coordinate 33,256,140 of NW_020954585.1, forward strand.
TATCATAAAACTATATAGAGGAGAGTTCCTATACTATAGTTTGGGGAGATCTTTAATCCATGGTAGAAGCCAGCAAAGTCCTCCATTTCCCCCTTTTTTTTATTTTCCATGGGTCAGAGTGATTGCACAAGATGAATAGACATAGATGGGTTGCAATCTGTGTCACCGATCTCATTACAAAATTCCCTATTACTGTTCTGGGCATGACCATTCTTCTATGACAACAGCAGCATCCTGCGGGAAAATTTTATGCATTGTTTGAACCTAGCGCTCCATGGCTGAGAAATCAGACCTGTTGCTTAGAGACCAGATTTGTTTAAAGCTTAGGTCAGGACCGAGGTTATGCTGACCAGAAAATTTTCATATCTGAAGATGGATGTGGGGGGTTTCCTCCTGTTAAACATCTCAAGCAAACCATGGTGTCTTATCCAGAAGCTGCCTCCCTGCAGGCCAATCAGCTACTGTTTCCTTGCTCCTTTGTTTGAGCTCATATGTATGAGTTATACACATAATGTGTAACTTACAGATATGCGGGAGGAGCAAGCCACCTGTTTCATAGCTTTCCTTTCTGCCAGCCTACTTAATAAACTTTTTTCTAAGTTAATTTTGTTCTGGATCTTGTTCTTTGCCACATCAATCCTCAACTCCTCATTATCCTTCACCTCACGTACACAATGATTATATATTGTTGCCAAATGTTGTCATTTCTACCTTTACATCTCTCAAATTTTTCAGTCAATAAATATATGCTAAGTCACTGTGCTAAGCACCAGGAATAAAAAAAAAAGGTAAAAGACCAAAATCTGTCCTTGTCTTTTAGGAGGCCAGAGTCTAATGGTAGAGACAGCATGCAAACAATTGTATACAAACAAACTAGATACAGGATAAATTATAAATAATCAACAGGGAGGAAGCAATAGAATTAAGGAGGATTGGGAAATTCTTCCTGTGGAAAGTAGGATTTAATCTGGGACTTGAAGGAAGCCAGGAGACTAAGATAAGGGAGAACATTCCAGGCATGAGGAACAGCCAAAGAAAATGCCCAGAGTCAGGAGATGCAGTATCTTGTTTGAAAAATAACAAGGCACAGTGTCAGTGGATCATAGAATATGTTGGGGAGGAAGGGTATGAGTGGTAAGAAGAGTGCAAAGTAGTGAGTGCTGGGTTATGAAGGGCTTTGAATGACAGAGGCTTTTTATAGTTGATCCTGGAAGTAATAGGGAGTTTATGGAGTCAGGGAGTCGGGGGGGGAGAGGAGGCAGGTAACATAGTCATATCTGCACTTTAGGAAGATGACTTGGATAGTTTAGTGAAGGGTGTACTGCATTAAGGAGAGGCTTGTGGCAGGGAGACTAAGCAATAAGCTAGTGCAATAGTCCTGGCATGAGATAATGATGAGGGCCAATACCAGGGTGGTGGCAGTGTCAGAGGAGAGAAGGAAGATTATGAGATGTTATAAAGGTAAAACCAACAGGCTTTAGAAATAGATTGTATATGGTGGGTGAGAGAAAGTAGAACATTAGACCTAGATTGTGAGCTTAGGGGACTGGCAGAATAGTGGTATCTTTGACAATCACAGAGAAGTTCAGAAGGTGTAAGAGTTTGTGGTGGAGGTGGGGAGAAAGATAATGAGCTCAGTATTATATATGCTGAGTTTAAGACGTCTTATAGGACATCTAGTTCGGGATTTCTGATAACTGAAGTTGCAAGACTAGAAGTCAGCAGAGAGGTAGACAAGTAGATTTGAGAATCATCAACATAACAATGATAGTTGAATCCACAGGAGCTCATAAAATCACCAAGTGACAGAGTATGGAGGGTGAAGAAAAGAAGGCCCAGAACAGGGCCATGAGGGACACTCATGGTTAGCAATTGTGACCTGGAGGAAGAACCAGAAAGGAGATTGAGACAGAGTAGATACATAGGTTGGAGGAGAATCAAGAGCAATTAATGTCATAAAAACCTAGAGAGAAAACAGCATCAAGGAAAAGAGGGCGATCAACAGTGTTGCACAGTGACCTCTCCATAGAGAGGTCAGGAAGGATGATGTTTGAGAAAAGGCCCCTTTTCTCATTCACACAGACAGGACCCTTGTTACCTCTCAGCTGTACCTGGATAGGTCTTTGTTCTCTAATCCATCTCTGCACCTAGCTACCCAAGTAATTCTCCTAAGGCATAAGGCACATGCTCTTTAGACAGAGAATAGAACCACTTGGCCAACAGTACACAAAATGCTGAGCAACTGATTTTCTTGATTTGGCCATCTAATTAAGTAAATGTTCTTGCCTTGGGGAAACAAAATTGAAATAACATTGAGCTCTTTATGCCATCCCACAAAAGAAAAAGAAGTTAGAAAGCAAGGCTAAAGTCCTCTATTGTGCAATGATTATTTAGAAAACAACTTTCAGACATATCCTCAAGTAAGTACTTTTTTCTAAGAAGTAAGTTTAGATCCCTGATCCCCATTCCACCCTACACTTGCCTTGATGATCTTTTAATATTCACTTTGATTTTGCCAAACTCTAAAAATAAATGACCAAAAGTGCCACAGAGGTTATACACCAACTGCTAACTCTGAAAAATAAAGTGAAATAAGCCAAAGAGCCACAGAGGTTATTACACCAACTGTCAACTCTGACCAAAGAGCCACAGAGGTTATAGCAAAAGCTTTATACCAACTGTCAACTCTGAAAAATAAAATAAAATAAAACCAAAGAGTTCATGGAGGTTATAAGCAAAAAGCTTTCTTTATTCTGTTGGAGGAGGGAAACTAGACATACATGCCAGAATCTCCTCTAAGACCAAGGAGAACCAAGGCAGTGAAGCTAAACCTTCATATATATAGTTGTGGCTAGACGAAGAACTGAGCAGTGAGGTGCAGCCGTAGCAGTGAAGGGTAACAGCAACAATGAGGCAAATTTGCCTAGTGGGAAAAAAAAGTCTATTCATAGCAGGGCTTCATGACTGGAATGTGGTTCTTGCAGGTGCTTGTCTCAGCTAAGGAACCACCTGGGGCTGCTTTGAGCCAGTTCTGTGATTTAGCTGCAGCAGAGTTCATCCAGAGGGTAAATGCAAAGAATTGTTGTTATGCCAAGCTCAGAGAACAGCTTGCTTGCTGGGCCTTAGCTCTGGAAAATGGAGTGTCTCTTCATAGTGAAAAGAGACGGGTGGTCTTGGCATGGAGATCCTGACAATCTGTATCAGTGAAGTATACCAATGCCAATATTGCCAGAAATGATCATTGATAGAATGTCTTTATCTTATCTCTCCTTTTCTGAATATGCTTTCCTATTTTCTTAGGATATAAAGTCCAAGTGAGGGTTCAAAGAGTCACAGGACACTAAAAGACCTTGGAAGGCTCCCTCATTCCCACTTGCTTTCTGGCAAGACCACGCTTAGACCATCCTGGACAAATGATTGTCTAATCTATTTATAAAGAACTCCAAAGAAGAAAATAGCACAACTCCTCTTGGTAACTTCCTCTGGAATATTACAACCATCACAGACAGATAGTTCTTCCTAAGAGTTAGCCTAAAATCATAGAGCTTCCAAACCCTGGATCATTTTCAGGGAACCAATCTCTTAGAATGAAATTCTTTAGTCCTAATCATATTCTGGATAAACTGAGTTTTTTCAATTGGTTTACAAAAACCCAAGACACAACTCTTAAGAGCTATAAAAATAATAATTGTACTAAATTGCTCTTTACCCTTAAACTTGAAGTACCAACTGACAGTAAAACAACAGAAAGGTGTTAAGAAGGAAAAAAAATTACTAAGTTCATGTGTTAGTTTACAAACTTATAATAGCACAATACTTAAGACATTAGACAAGAAAGCCAGTTGTCAGTGGCAAATACAATTATAGATCCTCAATTCCTTGAATTAGTTAGATATATGTGGTGGATTCCCTTATATGTATTTAACATAATACATCTCAAATCTATTTTAGATAGAATTGTGTTTTCCCAAAACAAAATAGCCCATTGTATTAAAATTATACCAATTTAATTCCATGTCCCTGTGTGGGATAGCTGATAAAACCAGCTAATACAACATGCCATATTTTCTTGGTTAACAAAAATGAGGTACTTCATGTAAATTTTTCCATCTTGTACAGGGTCTTAAATATGTGACCCCTACCAACTGAAGTTGAAGATCTGCTGCTGAAATATAACACCTGTTTTGAAGGCTCACCCCTGCATAGTCTTCATCCTGAGAGCAGAGGAACCTCCTCATTTTACAGATGATGAAATGAAAGCTGGGAAAGGTTAAATGACTTGCCCAGGCTTATACAGCTGGTAAGTTTCTGAGGCAGACTTGAACTCAGCTCTATCTGATTCAGCCGGGCCAGCATTCTATCCACTGTGACCCTGAGCTGCCTCAGGCAGAGAAGTGGGGGTCTATAGAAACAGAATGTTGCATATGCTATCAGACACAATCACTGCATTAGTTCTTTTGCATAATTTTTGCTTAACTTTTCCAGTTTTGAAGGGAAAGCTCAATGCTGGGAAGATGGAAGTGGGGGGGGGCTATAACTGGAAATAACTGTGATATAAAAAAAGGCATCAGTGCAACTTATTTTTTTTAAGACTCATCACATTGTTTCCAGGAATGACATTAAACAAAATGCCCTGAAGCTTCTGGAGACATTACAATGAAGAGTAAAATGTCAACAAATGTGGAATTTGAGCATCAAGCCGATCTGTCTCCAAATTGCCTTCTTTCCTTTGAGTTGGCAGGCTTTGAGTTTTTGGAAGAGAAGTAATAAACTCTAACACTTCAGCTGACCTGAGTTATGTTTCAGAAATCACATTCCAACGCCAGAAGCAGTAATACCTCCAACTTGGCCTCACTGATTCATAGAACCATGGAATGGGAAATCTAAACACAGAAGAAGAACAGACATATATGTCCCCAATGTCTGGGTCTTAGACATCTGACAAAGGGCACACATGAGACACCAAGCCATAAAGAACAATAAATCTGGAACATATTTAAAGAGCTTATCTGGACCACTATTCCACAAACAGCAAATGTATATAAACAGAGCTTAGGACATGAAGGGTAGAAGCAAGGGAGGTTAATTCAGAAGGACATTTTAACAGTACCACTCATTAAAACTGCAAGCCAAGACATCTCTATCTCAGACTTACTCTTGAAAGTGAGGGCTGCAGACGTTGATACAAAAAGGAGCTTTATGTGGACATGTGATGCTAATAGAGCACTTAAAGGATCTGTGTTTATGGAATTACAGAGAAGTCTGTTTCCACACCAATACTCTGTAATGTAAAGTTGAATCTCTGAGGGAGAAATTGGTTTTCTTCCATGACCTTTGAACATGAAACATTCGGTGCTTTTCTATTCTTTCTGATTGATCTTAGTTGCCAAAGCTTATAACAAGATATTTGCCTGGGAATCCTGAAAGTAAAACCTTCAGTTTTAGAGGGAAGGGTAGAGCAAGGTAAAGTTACAGGTAGATTATTAGAAAATCCCCAGAGCGCATAGCTCTCATTCACTATCCAGAAGCAAAATGGACCCTGCTTCACTCTGGAGAGCCCAACTTCCAGCCTTTGTCCATTCATATCAAAAAAAGTTGCTTAAAATTATGGCAGAAAGTGGAGTCAAGATGGTGGGAATAGCAGGAAGAAGTACAGCAAGCTCCTCTAAAAACTCCTCCAAACATATAAAAAAAGACAATCCTGATCCTGAAAGAAAAAGTTACAGTGAGTCATTTGTTCAGCCCAGGTCAGCATAAGGAGACAAACAGAGAGGTTGGTGAAACCTGGGGATGGTGTCTGGTTAAAATTATGCCATGTATAGCACTCCAGCACAAGAAGAGGAAAGAAGATGACGTTCTCATCTCCAACTTATATGTGTGCTACCAGGTGTAGGATAAGGAAATAGATACCAGTTGTCAGCTATTACCTAGTTCTTGATCACAGATCCAGAGTAGACTGAGAAAGGGCCTGAGGTCAAGGAGAAATCCCAGGCTCTAGGCTGTGTACCAAGCAAGGAGGACATTCAAAATCAAGCAGTGATAGCATAGTGGCTTAGTCAGATGCTAGGAGCAGATCAATCTCTCATTTCCAGCTTCTAAACCAATCTTTAAGCCTACAAAGAAATAAATAGCGCAGGAAACTCTACTGAAGGGAAGCCTACAGCTCTGTCAACTCTAAACCAGTTTCCTAACTGAATTGGTCCAGGAGCTGTCTACTGTTGCTCAGATCCAAATTCAGGTCAGGACCTTAAGAGAGCTCAGACCTTGGCAGAGAGGTAGGGGCAGGGGTGGAGGGACTAGGTGAGGGGATCGGGGTGCAGCAAACAGACTTTGCCCTGGATCAGACCACTTTGGAAGCATTGGTAGCTTCCAGGTTCCCAACCTGAGCTATGCCTGGGATCCTGGAGTAACACAACCTTCAAAACCCCAAGAAAGCAGCAACAAAATCGGCATAGACCTTCATTCCAAAAGGACAGCAGAGCCTGGCTCTGACATAAAGTCTAAGGTCAGAAAGTAGTCTGGAAGAATGAACAAACAAAAAGAGAATCCTGGATGGCAAAAAGAAGCCAGGAAGTTGCCTGAGCTGTCCCCAGTTTCTCTCAGAGACAACAGTAAACCAAACCTCTAAATGAATTCTGAAGCAACAGAACCCACAAAAAGATGGAGTGAAATAGTTTTCCAGCTTAAGATAACTTAGAAGGACTTCAGGAAAGGTCTTTCTTACTTAGGTAAGAGGGGAGCACAGCCCAATGTAGACTGTGTCCAGACAAGCCAGCAGAAAGCTCCTAGTGGCAGAAAAATCAGCAACTGAGACCCCTCAGTCCTGGCTCAGCAGGCCAGCAGTGAGGCCTCCAGCCCCACTACAGAAGGCAAATTGTGAATCCCAGAAACCTGGTATGACAGGCACAGTTAGGCTGGGCCACCCCAGCACGGTGGGCAAACCACAAGCCCGTGAGAACCTGTCATGGAAGGACAGTGACTAGACCCCTGGCCCCCATCATAAGAAGCTTGGCACTGTGCCCCCTGTTCTCCAGGAACAGAGCTCAACTTTGAAAGTCACAAAATAGGCTAGAAAATGAGTAAGAAACATAAAAGAGCTATGACCATACAAAGCTGGTGACAGGGAAGATCCAAACATAAATTCAGAAGAAGACAAAAATGTCAAAATACCTACATGTGAAACTTCAAAGCAAAATCTGAATTGGTCTCAAGCCCAAAAAATCCTCTTGGAAGAGTTCAAAAAGGATTTTAAAAATCAAGTAAGAGAGGTAAAAGAAAGATTGGGAAAAGAAATGAGAGCTATGTGGGAGAATTATGAAAAAAAATCAACAGCTTAGAAAAGGAAGCACAAAAATTGACTGAAGAAAACAACTCCTTAAAAAATAGAATTGGCCAAATTGGGTGGGGGGGAGTCACTGAAGAAAACAACTCCTTTAAAAGTAGAATTGGCCAAATGGAAAAGTACGTACAAAAGCTAATGGAAAAAAAAATTCCTTAAAAATTAGAATTGGGCAAGTGGAAGTTAATGACTCTATGAGACATCAAGAATCAATCAAACAAAATCAAAAGAATGAAAAAAAATAGAAGAAAATGTAAAGTATCTCATTGGAAAAACAACTGACCTGAAAAATAGATCCAGGAGAGATAATTTAAGAATTATTGGACTACCTGAAGGTCATGATTAAAAAAAAGAGCCTTGACAGCATCTTTCAAGAAATTATCAAGGAAAACTGCCCTGATAGCCTAGAACCAGAGGATAAAATAGTCATTGAAAGAATCCACTGATCACCTCCTGAAAGAGATTCCAAATGAAAATGCCAAGGAATAGTGTAGCCAAATTCCAGAATTATCAGGTCAAGGAGAAAATACTGGAAGCAGCCAGAAAGAAATAATTCAAATATCAAGGAGTCAGAATTACACAGGACTTAGCAGCTTCTACATTAAAGGATCACAGGCCTTAGAATATAATATTTTGGAAGACAAAGGAGCTTGGATTATAACCAAGAATCAACTACCCAGAAAATTGAGCATAATCTTTCAAGGGAAAAGATGGACATTCAATGAAATAGGGGACTTTCAAACTTTCCTGATGAAAAGACCAGAGCTGAACAGAAAATTTGATCTTTAAATACAAGACTCAAGAGAAGCATTAAAAAGGAAAGAAAAAAAATGCTATTCAATAAGATTAAACTGTTTAAATCCCTATACAGGAAGATGATATGTGTAACTCTTGAGAACGATGACTCTACTAGGGAAGTTAGAAGGAGTATATGTAGACAGAGGGTATGGGTATAAATTGACTTTGATGTGATGATATAAAAATTTTAATGGGGGAAGAAGGATTATACTGCAAGAAGTGGGAAGGGGGAGGCAGAATAGGATAAATTACATCACATGAAGAGATGCAAAAGACCTATTACACTAGAAGAAAAGAAGGGAGGGGGTGAGCATTTTTTGAACCTTACTCTCATTGGATTTTCCTGAAAGAAGAAATAACACACACTAATTTTGGTATAGAAATTTATCTTACCCTACAGGGAAGTAGGAGAAAAAAGGGGAAAGAAAAGGGAAAATGGGAGGCTGATACAAGGGAGGGCAGATTGAAGGAGGCTGGTCAGAAGCAAAACACTGGTGAGGAGGGACAGGGTGAAACAAGACAGAAAAGTATAAACAGACTTTGGGGGGGAAGGAATAGGATGGAGGGGAAAAACACAGTTAGTAATTATAACTGTGAATGTGAATGGGATGAACTCTCCATAAAATGGAAGTGGATAGCAGAGTGGATGAAAAACTTATAATATATTGTTTGCAAGAAACACATTTGAAACAGAGAGATACGCACAGAGTAAAAATAAAAGGCTGGAACAGAATCTATTATGCTTCAGCTAAAGTAAAAATTTCAAACAAAGCAAAAGTAAAAATTGATCTAATTAAAAGATATAAGGAAAGAAACTACATCTTGCTAAAAGGTATCATAGACAATGAAGTAATACCAGTACCGAACATATATACACCAAGTAGTTAAGCATCCAAATACTTAGAGGAGAAGTTAAGTGAGTTACAGTTATTTTGTATTTAAGCTTATAATGTTTATTTTTCTTTTCCTATTGTGCATTTAAGTTTTAGTATTTAAGTCTAAAATTTAAAAAAAAAGATTTTCAAAAAAAGGCAGGTAGGTGGCATAGTGGATAGAGCACTGGCCCTGGAGTCAGGAGAACCTGAGTTCAAATCCACCCTCAGACACTTGACACTTACTAGCTGTGAGACCTTGAGCAAGTCACTTAACCCTGATTGCCTTGCCAAAAAAGAAAGAAACGAAAAGAAAAGAAAAGAAAAAGAAATAGACAGCAAAACTGTGCTAGTGAGGGACTTCAACCTCTCCACCTCAGAACTAGATAAATCTAATGAAAAACAAACAGAAAAGAAGTTAAGGAAGTGAATAGAATTTTAGAAAAGTTAGCTATAATAGACCTCTGGAGAAAATTGAATGAGGATAGAAAAGAATATACCTTTTTCTCTGGTACATGGCACCTATGCAAAAATTGACCTTATATTAGGGCATAAAAACCTCAGAATCCAGTGCAATAAGGCAGAAAGATTAAATGCATCCTTTTCAGATTATGATGCAATAAAAAAATTATGTGTAATAAAGAGCCAGAGGAAAGATAGGCTAAAAACTAATTGTAAACCAAATAATCTAATCTTAAAGAAAGAGGGGGTCAAACAACAAACCATGGAAACAATCAATAATTTCATAAAAGAGAGTGACAATAATGAGACAACACACCAAAACTTATGGAATGCAGCCAAAGCAGTTCTTAGAGGAAATTTTATATCTCTAAATGCTTACACAAATAAAATAGAGAAAAAGGAGATTAATGAATTGGGCATACAACTAAAAAAGCTAGAAAAAAGAATAAGTTAAAAAACCTCAATTAAATACCAAATTAGAAATTTTGAAAATCAAAGAAGAGATTAATAAAACTGAAAGTAAGAAAACTATTAAGCTAATAAACAAAACTAAGAGCTGATTGTATGAAAGAAACAATAAAATAAATAAACCTTTGGTTAACTTGATTTTAAGAAAGAAAGAAGAGGGGATGGAGCTAAGATGGCAGAGTAAAAGCAATGACTTGCTTGAGCTCTCCCCCAAACCCTTCCAAAAACCTGTAAAAAATGGATCTAAACGAATTCTAAAGCAACAGAACCCACAAAAGACAGAGTGAAACAAATTTCCAGCCCGAGACAACCTGAATGGTTGATTGGAAAGCTCTATCGCACAGGCCTGGGAGAGGAAGGCAGTTCAGCTTGGGCACACAGGCAAAACAGGCCTCAGTGAACCTAGAGCAGCCCTCAGAGGACTGAATCATGGGCAGCTGTGGTGGTTTCCAGACTTCTCAACCCATTAACACCAAAGACAACTTAAAAGGTCAGTAGGAAAACTCTGACCTCAGTGAGAGAGAAGCTTAGTCATAGCCTCTGTCCCAGCACAGCCCTGGGGTGGCAGCTGCTTCCAGAGCTCTGCCTACAGACTGAGAGGGAATTGAGTGTCTGATCAGAGGGGTATTTCAGGGATCTCTTTGCTGGTACTGAGGCAGATTCTCTTCCTTTCCCTGTGCTTGGATTTGGGTCGCAGTTCTAGGTGGTTGTCCTGGAGGTAAGGAGGAATGCTGGTGTGGTGGAGCTTGTAGTGGCAGTGGAGAGGGAATCCTCCTCACAGTTCCAAGGCAGAAAAGAGTGCTTATGCTCACTCATAGAACAGAGCACAGGCCAGGAAAGGAATAAACACCTCACCCTTGATCTTACCACCTTGGAAGACCTGAAAATTTACAGGTCCCTAGAATTATCTCTGAAAACAGCTGCACAAAACTCCTGAACCTTGGGACAGTACATTCTCCACACTGGGAGCAGACTCCTACCTTAACAAAGAGGTTAAAAGTTAAGTAATTGACTGGGAACATGAGCAAATTGCACCAAAAAAAAGTCAGACCATAGAATCTTTCTTTGGTGACAAAGAAGATCAAACATACAACCAGAAGAAGACGACAAAGTCAAAGCTCCTACATCCAAAGCCTCCAAGAAAAATATGACTCAGTTCCAGGCCAAGGAAGAGCTCAAAAAAGGATTTTGAGAAGCAAATAAGAGAAGTAGAGGAAAAACTGGAAAGAGAAATGAGAGTGATGCAAGAAAATCATGAAAAACAAGTCAACAGCTTGCTAAAGGAGACCCAAAAAAAATACTGAAGAAAATAACATCTTAAAAAAAATAGCCTAGGGGCAGCTAGACAGCACAGTGTAAAGAGCTCTAGCCTTAGAGTCAGGAGGACCAGAGTTCAAATCTGGCCTCAGACACATAACACTTACTAGCTGTGTGACACTGGGAAAGTCACTTAACCCTGATTGCCTCACCAAAAAGCAAAAAAAAAATAAAATAGCCTAACCCAAATGGCCAAAGAGGTCCAAAAACCCAATGAGGAGAAGAATGCCTTCAAAAGCAGAATTGGCCAAATGGGAAAGGAAGTCCAAAAGCTCGCTGAAGAAAATACTTCCTTAAAAATTAGAATGGAGCAAATGGAAGCTAGTGAATTTATGAGAAATCAAGACATTGTAAAACAAAACTAAAAGAATGAAAAAATAGAAAACAATGTGAAATATCTCATTGAAAAAACAACTGACCTGGAAAATAGATTATGGAGAGATAATTTAAAAATTACTGTACTATTTGAAAACTATGATCAAAAAAGAGCCTAGACATCATCTTTTAAGAAATTATCAAGGAAAATTGCCCTGATATTCTAGAACCAGAGGGCAAAATAGAAATTGAAAGAATCCAACAATCACCTCCAAGAGATCCCAAAAGGAAAACTCCTAGGAACATTGTAGCCAAATTCCAGAGTTCTCAGATCAAGGAAAAATATTGCAAGCAGCAGCATTTTGGAAACACAATCAGGATAACACAAGATTTAGCAGCTTCTACATTAAGTGACTGGAGGGCTTGGATTAGAATATTCCAGAGATCAAAGGAGATAGGATTACAACTAAGAATCACCTACCCAGCAAAACTGAGTATAATCCTTCAGGAGAGAAAATGGATATTCAGTGAAATAGAGGACTTTTAAGCATTCTTGATGAAAAGACCAGAGCTAAATATAAAATTCGACTTTCAAATACAATACTCAAGAGAAGCATGAAGAGGTAAACAGGAAAGAGAAATCATAAGGGACTTATTAAGGTGGAACTGTTTACATTCCTACATGGAAAGATGATATTTGTAACTCATGAGACCTTTGTCAGTATCAGGGTAGTTGGAAGGAAAAAGTTTATATATATACACACACACACACACACACACACATATATGTATGTAGATAGATAGATAACTGGGAGAAGGGGAAAGAGAGAGGTAGAATAGGGTAAATTATCTCACATAAAACAGACAAGAAAGGTCTTTTACGGTGGAGGGGAAATGGGAGAAGGTGAGAGGGAATGAGTGAATCTTATTCTCATTGCATTTGGCTTACTGAGGGAATAATATACACACTCAATTGGGTATGGAATGCTATCTTACCCTACAGGAAAATAGGGGAAAAGAGGATAAGAGAGCAGGGGGATGATAGAGGGGAGGGCAGATTGGGGGAGGGGGTAATCAGAAGCAAACACTTCTAAGGAGGGACAGGGTCAAAAGAGATAATAGAACAAATGGGGGCAGGATAGGATGAAGGGAAATAAAGTTAGTTTTCCACAACATGACTATTATGGAAGAGTTTTGCGTGACTACATACATATAACCTGTATCAAGTTGCTTACCTTCTCAATGAGGGTGGGTGGAGAGGGAAGAAGGAATAAAATTTGGAACCTAAAGTTTTAAAGACAAATGTTAAAAATTGTTTTCACACACAACTGGGAAATAAGATATACAGGCCATGGGTATAGAAATCTATCCTGCCCTATAGGAAAATAGAAGGGGAAGGGGATAAGAGAAGGGGGGAGATAGAAGGAAGGGCAGATTAGGGGAAGAGGTATTCAGAATGCATGCTACCTTGGGGTGGGGGAAGGAGCAAGATGGGGAGAAAATTTGGAGCTCAAAATCTCATAGAAGTGAATGTTGAAAACTAAAAATAATTTTTTTTAAAAAACCAAGTGAATTCTACCAAATAATTAAAGAACAATTAATTCCAATACTATATAGACTATTTGGGGAAATAAGTGAAGGAGCCCTAGTAAATTCCTTTTATGATATAAATATGATGCTGATACCTAAATCAGGAAAAGCCAAAACAGAGAAAGAAAATTATAGACCAATTTCCCTAATGAATGTTGATGCAAAAATTTTAAATAAAATATTAGCCAAGAGATTACAGCAACTTACCTTGAGGATAATACACTATGACTAGGTGGCATTTATACTGGGAATGCAGGGCTTGTTCAATATTAGTAAAACTATCAGTATAATTGACCATATCAATAACAAAATTAATAGAAATTAATTATCTTGATAGATGCAGAAAAGATTTTTTACAAAATACAGTACCTGTTCTTATTAAAAACACTAGAGAGTACTGGAATAAATGTAGTTTTCTTTAAAATCATAAGCAGAATCTCTCTAAAACCATAAGCAACCATTATATGTAATGGGGATAAGCATTCCTAATAAGATCAGCAGTGAAACAAGGATGTCCATTATCATCACTGTTATTCAATATTGTACTAGAAATGTTAGCTTTGCCAATCAGAGAAGAAAAAGAAATTGAAAGAATTAGACTGGGCAATTAGGAAACAAAACTATCATTCTTTGCAGATGATATGATGGTATACTTAGAGAATCCTAGAGACTCAAGTAAAAAAACTACTTGAAACAATTAGCAAATTTAGCAAAGTTGCAAAATAAAAAATAAGCCTACATAAAGCATCAGCATTTCTATATATTACCAACCAGTTGCAAGAGAAATTCCATTTAAAATAACTGTAGATGATATAAATTTTTGGAAGTCTAACTGCCAAGGTAAACCCAGGAACTATATGAACATGATTACAAAACACTTCTCATATAAATAAAGTCAGATCTAAACAATTGGAAAAATATCATTGCTCATTGGTTGACTAAGCTACTGCAATAAAAATAACAATTCTAACTAAATTAATTTCATTATTTAACACCACACCAATCAAATTACCAAAAATTATTGTATAAAGCTAGAAAAAATAATAACAAAGTTCATCTGGAAGAATAAAAGTTCAAGAATATCAAGGGAATTAATGAAAAAAATGCAAAGTAAAGTGGTCTCATGGTACCACATCTAAAACTATACTATAAAGTGGCAGTCATCAAAACTATTTGGTACTGACTAAGAAACACAGTGATGGATCAGCGGAATAGATTGGCTACACAAAGACCCAGTAGTAAATTACTATAGTAATCTACTGTTTGATAAAGCCAAAGACCTCAGCTTCTGAGATAAGAACTCACTATTTGATAAAAACTGCTAGGAAAACTGGAAAATAGTATGACGGAAACTAGACATAGACCAACATCTCATATCCTATACCAAGATAAGGTCAAAATGGGTACATCATTTAGACATAAAAGATGATACCATAAGCAGATTAGGAGAGCAGAGAATAGTTTACCTGTCAGACCTATGGAGAAGGAAAGAATTTTTGGCCAAATAAGAGACAGAGAACATTATGAAATGCAAAATGGATATTTTGATTACATTAAATTAAAAAGGTTTTGCACAAACAAAACCAGTGCAACCAAGATTGGAAGAAAAGCAAAAAGAAACAATTTTTACAGCAAGTGTTTATGATAAAGGTCTCATTTCTAAAATACATAGATAACTGAATCAAATCTGTAAGAATATGTCATTCCCCCACTGATAAATGGTCAAAGTACGTGAACAGGGAGCTTTCAGATAAAGAAATTAAAGCTATCTATAGATACATAAAAATGCTCTAAACCACTATTGATTAGAGAAAAGCAAATATACACCTATAAGATTAGCTAATATGTCAGAAAAGGAAAATGATAAATGTTGGAGAAGATGTGGAAAAATTGGAATACTAATACACTGTTGGTGGAGTTGTGAACTGATCCAACCATTCTAGAGAGCAATTTGGAACTATGCACAAAGGGCAATCAAACTGAGCGCACCCTTTGATCCAGCAATACCGCTACTAGGTCTGTATCCCAAAGAGATAAACAAACAAAAAAGGGGAAAGGACTCACATGTACAAAAATTTTTATAGCAACTCTTTTTGTGGTGGCAAAGAATTGGAAATTGAGGGGATACCCATCAATTGGGGAACTGAACAAGTTCCAGTATATGAATGTAATGGAATGCTATTCTTTTGTAAGAAAGGATTAGCAGTCAGATTTCAGAAAAACCTGGAAAGGCTTATATGAACTGATATTTAGTGAAATGATCGGAACCGGAACATTGTACATGGTAACAGCAATATTGTGCAATTATTAGCTATGAAAAACTTAGCTCTTCTCAGCAATACAACGATCCAACACAATTCCAAAAGACTCAGAAAATTTTGACCCTATCCAGAGAAAGAACTATGGAGTCTGAATGCAAATTGAAGCATACTATTTTCACTTCTTTTTTTGTTTTTTTTTCTTTCTCATGGTTTTTCCCTTTTGTTCTGATTCTTCTTTCACAATATGACTAATGTGGAAATATGTTTAACATGATTACACATGTACAACCTATATCAGATCCCTTTCTTTCTTGGGGAGGGGGAAAGGAAAAGAGGAAGGAAGAAAATTTGGAACTCAAAATCTTACAAAAATGAATGTTGCAAACTATTTTTACATGTAATTGAAAAAATACTATTAAGTTAAAAAAAAGGGAAGGACAAAAAAAGAATCCCACCATAAAAAAAGGTATTATGGTAACAAGGACATTCAAGGCGCAAACCCAGAAGAAGAGAATGACTCAGAAACATCTACAAGCAAAATCTCAACAAAAAAAAAAAAAATAGCTTGGCACAGATTCAACACATACCTGGAAGAGATGATCAAGAGGATTTTTTTTAACTTAGTTAAAAATTCTGTAATAAATGAAATGAGAAGAATGAAAGGAAATTAGAAAATAAATGAGAGCTATGAAAGAAAGAATCATCAGAGAATTAACAGCTTGGCAAAAGAGTTACAAAACCGGGTCCAAGCAACAAACTCCCTGATAATTAGAACAGACCAAATAGAAGCCTATAATTCCATGAGACAACTAGTAATACTTTAAAACAAAGTCAAAAGACTGAAAAAAATAAGAATATGTAAGAAAAAAAGATAGAAAAACAACTGATCTAGAAAATAGCTTGAGGAGATAAAATTTGAGATCCTACCTAAAAGCCATGACCAAAAAGAGAGAGAGAGAGCCTAGATGTCATATTTCAAGAAACCTTAAAAGAAAACTACCTATATCTCTTAGAAGTAGATGACAAAGTTGAAATATAAAGAATCCACTGATAGTCTCCTGAAATAAACCCCAAAATGGAAACTCTTGGGAACATTATAGCCAAAATCCAGAGTTTCCAGGTCAAAGAAAAAATCCTGCAAGCAGTTAGAAAGAAAGAATTCAAGTACCAATAAAACACAGTCAGGATCACACATGATTTATCAACCATCATTAAAAAGGAGTGTTGGGTTGGGAATACAATATTCCAGAAGGCAAAGGACAGAAGCTCCCAGTCAAGAATAACAGCCAAAAAAACTGAA
Organism: Vombatus ursinus; assembly: GCF_900497805.2. Classification (NCBI taxonomy): domain Eukaryota; kingdom Metazoa; phylum Chordata; class Mammalia; order Diprotodontia; family Vombatidae; genus Vombatus; species Vombatus ursinus. Next base: position 33,272,862 of record NW_020954585.1, read on the forward strand.
TATCATCATAGAGTTCAATTTTGATTAAAAGACCAGCATTGCATAGAAAAACTTTGAACTTAAAACACAGGAGAAAAGTGAAATGTAAAAAGGAAAATGTAAACTATAAGAGACTAAATGAGGATAAACTGCTTAAATTTAAGTATGGCAAGATACTATATGTCCCCTGTGAATCCCATCATCGTCAGTGATCATAAAGGGAGTTGAATTAGGCAGAGATCCTGGAATGGTTCTGTTATGTCTTAATGATCTTACAAGAAAAATGGGAAGGGAAGGGAAGAAGAATACACTTGGGATGGGGAAAGGGAAAAGGAGATTAGGGAAAATTATCTCATATAATTGTGCTGTATAAATAAAAAGTCTATACAAACAAAGAAGAAGGGGTGTAGAGAGTGGCTGACATTTGAACCTTATTGTCATCTAAAGGAAGAAAGAAGGTATATACACACATTAAGAACTGGATATGGAAATACATTTCCCTCATCAAGAAAATAAAAGAGAAAGAAGAGAAGGGAAAATTAGAGGGAAGGTAGCAAAACAGAACTAAGCAAAACAAACTCTAACACTAAAGATATATGAAATTATTTATAGCTCTTTTTTGAGGTAGCGAAGAATTGGAATCTGATGGGGGTGGTCAGCAACTGAGGAATAGCTGAATGAATTATGGTATAAAAATGTGATAGAATAGTAGTTCTGTGCTATAAAAAAATGATGAAAGTAATGGTTTCAAGGAAACCTGGTAAGACTTGAATGAACTAATGTAGCATGAAGTGAGCACAGCTGGGAGAAAAACTTAGACAAAGAATAATACTGTAAGGCAAACAACTTTGAAAAACTTTGGAATCTGTATGAAGATCAATTCCACAGGACTAATGAAATATTCTACCCACCTCCTGATTGAGAGGTGAGTAAAGAAATACACACACATGCACACACACACACACACACACACACACTTTTTTTTCCTTTGGACCTGACCAGTGCAGAAATTTCTTTTGTTTGTCTGTGCATGTTTGTAATATGGATTTTATTGTTCTTTGGTTCTCAATTACAGGAGCCAATGGGAGTGGGAGATAGTAGATTTTTGACAACTGAAAAAATAGTTAATTTTAAAAATTGAACAGAGGACAAACAGTCCCAGTCCTAAGGGTCTATCCACAACAGATCTCAAAATAATGTTTCTGGTCTCCAATCTTGACTCTGGTTACCCATATGTTACTTTTTTTTTAACTTGCGCACAGAGACAGTAACATCTGCCTGTATTATTGGGTTAAATTTATCTCTGCCATCTTGCTCAGTCCAGGTCTCTGCCTACTCAGACTCATCATTTTGCCTACTTCCACCGATTTGTTTTGGACAGGTTTACTGGTCTGTCTACCAGGATGCCACAGCTTGTCCATACATATGATGGGTCTGAACCTCAGACTTTGATCTTAACCTTAGCATCTCTATTCACATGGCCACAGGGCCATGGGTCAAAACCAGATAAGTAGTCAAGGTCCAGGGAGTGTAGAACCACCAGTGTATACTCCAGAAGAATGATGCAGATGATACTTCTTAATATCCATTTCTTGCTAACTATGGTTAGGGAAAAAGGGAGAACACTAAACTTCACAAGAAATGATAGCATCTCTCTCTCAGTAGAAAAAAAAGTCATAGGTTGTATATCTAAATGTCTTAAGGATGTAAGGAATATCTGAAGGCCCCTCTATCAAAAAAATGTATCTCCCAACATTCTACTAAGCAGAGATTAACTTTCATAATTCATAGGTTTCTCTTGTATTGTAAAATGCCAAAGTTTGTGGGGGAGAATCCTCCTTCACACCTGGAAGTATTGTCTGTGTAGATAAGGTTGAGATGAGGACTGAGCAGACATATTGTATTTCACCATTCCAGTTCAATTCATTTCCTAGGATTTTGACAGGGCTTAGCTATGAATTTGTTTACTCCTTCATTCAACAAATATACGTTAAGTATCTTCTGTGTGTGTAACACTATGCTGGAGTTGGGGTGATTGAAAATTTAGATAAGACCCTGCCAGCTGCCCTCCCAAGACATCTAATAGGTTGAATAGAAGCTCCTTGTTGTCAGGGACTGCTCCTTTTTGTATGTCAACCATCTAGCACAGAGCCTAAAGCATAGCAGGTGCTTAATAAATTCTTGCTGTTGTTGTCAGGGGAATGATACACAAATGACTATGATGCACAAGAAGACATAATATGTCTATTAAATAGGTGAAAATAAAGTGCTATGTAATGTCTGGAGGTGAAAGTTATTACCATCTGGAGAACATTAAGGAAGGCTTCCTTCAGGAAATGACATTTAAATTGAACTTTTAAAATGCATGGGGAAAAAAATAATGGGGAGTCAAGATGGCAGAGAGCAGGCTGGACTCTCCCAATATTCCCCTCCAAACAACTTTAAAGTAACACCTCAAATCAAATTTTGGAGTGGGAGAACCAACAAAAGGTCAGGAGTAATTTTTCTGCCTAAGACAATTTAGGAGGTTCACAGGAAAGGCCTTTAACACTGGAGGGGGCACAGACCCGGTGAAAAGAGCACCAGCCACAGGCCCTGGAGGCATCCATGACAGCCGCCATAGCAGCACTTCAGGAATTCTCAGCCCAGAGATGGTAAGGGGGTCAGAAAGAGATTACAGACTTCTGCTTCTGGGAACCAGGATGGTGGAGTAAAAAGGTAGTCGCTCTCACCCTCCCCTATCAACCTCTGAAAGTCCAGAAAATATAGTCCCAGGAAAAACCCTGGAACAGTTGAACAAAAAGAAGGATGGGGAGCAGCAGTCCAGTAGCCCGGGTAACTTGAGGGATTAGCACACCAGGAGGAGATCCTGAAACCCAGGTGGTGGAGAAGGCCAACACCAACACCTCTGAGTGCCTCAGTGAGGGAGGGGGAACCAGTGGAAATCATCTCAGAAAATCACCAGATGCCTCAGCATTCTATAGCAAACCAGCAAACAGGTCTCCCAATGCCTCAGCAAAAATAAGGGAAGCAGCACTACAAAGGGCCCCAGGTGGATAAACACCCTGCAATATTCATCTGAAAGGAGCTGAAGAAAGTGAAAGGAAAGGAAAAGCAGGCAACCTAAAGTTGCCCTAGAGTTGCAGCCTTACTGATTCCAGCCCAACACCAGGTAAGCTGCCAGAACCCTACAGCCTCCAATTGCCAACATAAGAGGCCCCAGCACACAAAGCCAGTGACCAAGACCTAGGCTCCCAACACAAGAAGCTTGGGTCAATGCCCTCTGCTCCCCAGCAGGAGAGCTCAATCTCGTTAAAGGCCAGGGAAAAATCAAACACAATGAGCAAAAAGAAATGTACCATAGATTCATATCATGAGAACAGTGAAGATCAAGGAAGAAATTCCAAAGAGGACAATATTGTCAACAAACCCACATCTGGAACTTCAAAAGAGAATATGAACTGGTCTGAAGCCCAAAAAGCCTTCTTAGAAGAGTTCAAGAAGGATTTTAAAAGTCAAATGAGAGAGGTAGAAGAGTCCTTAAAAAATATAATTGGCCAACTGGGAAAAAAGTACACTGAAGAAAACAAGTCCCTCAAAAATACAGTTGGCCAAATGCAGAAGGAGGTACAAAATCTAATAGAAGAAAACAATTTGTTAAAAATTAGAATTGGGCAAATGGAAGCTAATGACTCTATGAGAGAGTAAGAATCAGTCAAACAGAAACAAAAAAAAGAAAAAAAAGATGAAAACAGAAAGAGATTATAAGAGACCCTTTGATGGCATTGGGTGCAGCCAATACTGATTGACAACTCTATTGACCATAAGCAATTCTAGGTTGTAGTTCTTGGATGAAGAGAAGTGTGTATGATTGATCAGAGGGGAGCAGGGGCCCTCATCACAGTTACAAGACTAAGAAGAGTGATAGCACTTGCAGCTGCAGGAGAGCAGAAACCCTTTCTGGGTAAAGACCAGAATGCGGACCAGGAGAACACTGACCATACCTCTCCCAGAATAACACCACTTTGGAACGAAAACTTGCAGACCACCAGAACTAGCTCTGAAAACAGCAGCCCAAAAAAGCCTAAAGTTTGGCACAGTAACTCCCCATCCTTGGATGGACAGGACCCAACTTTAACATAAAGGTCAAATTCAAGAAATTAGGCTGATGATGTGAGCAAACAACAAAAAAAGAACTTGATAAAAAGCTACTATGGTGGCAGGGAAGACCAAGACATAAACTTAAAGAAAACAATATGAAAACAGCTATAAACAAAGCCTGAAAGAAAAAAAATTGGACACAAGGCCAGCAACAATTCCTGAAGATTTAAAGAAAGAGATAAGAGTGGTAGAAGAAAAATTAGGAAAAGAAATGAGAGTAGTGCAAGAAAATTGTGAAAAGAGAATTAATATCTTTGTAAAAGAGACAAAAAAATGCTGAAGAAAATATCACTTTAAAAACAGACTAAGATAAATGAAAAAAGAAGTACAAAAATTCACCGAAGAAAAGAATTCCTTAAAAATTAGAATTAAACAAGTACATGTTAATGAGTCTAAGAAACTTCAAGAAACAACAAAACAAAGTCAAAAGAATGAACAAATGGAAGAAAATGTGAAACCTGGAAAATAGATTGAGGAGAGATAATTTAAGAGTTATTGGGCTACATGAAAGCCATGATAAAAAAAAAGAGTCTAGACATCATATTTCAAGAAATTATAAAGGAAAACTGCCCCATTATCCAGATCCAGAGGGTAAGATATACATTGAAAGAATCCACTGATTACCTTCTGAAAGAGATCCCAAAATGAAAACTCCCAGGAATATTTAGCCAAATTCCAGAGCTCTTATGTCAAAGAGAAAATATTGCAAGCAGCCAGAAAAAATATCATGGATTCACAGTCAGGATCACATGAGATTTAGGGGTTTCCACATTAATAGAGTGAAGGGCTTAGAATATATATTCCAGAGGGCAAATGAGCTAGGATTACAACCAAGAATAACCTAACCAGTAAAACTGAGTATAATCCTTCAGGGGGGGAAAAATGGATATTTAATGAAATACAGAAATTTCAAGCATTCCTGATGAAAAGACCAGAGCAGAATAGAAAATTTGACATACAAACAGAAGTCATAAAAAAACATAAAAAGGTAAACATAAAAGAATAATTGTAAGGAACTCAATGGAGTTAAACTATTTACATTGCTAGACGGAAAGATGATACATGTAACTCTTAAGAACTTTAGCATTATTAGGGCATTTAGAAGGAGTCCATGTAGACAGAGGGCATGAGTGTGAGATAATTATGTTGGGATGATCTCCAAAAAAAAGAATGTAGGGGTAAGAAAGGATTCCCTGGGATAAGAAGGAAGGGTGAGGTAGAACAGGGCAAATTTTCTCACTTAAAGAAGGCACATAAGGAATATCTTTTATAGTGCTAGGGAAAATGGGGGAGAGGTGGCAGTCAATGCTTGATCTTCACTCTGATCAGAATTAGCTCAAAGAGGGAAAGAAAGAAATACACACACACACACACACACACACACACACACACTCAGTTGGATTTAGAACTCTATCTTGCCCAATAGGGAGATAAGAGGAAAGGGGAATAAGATATCTGGCTGGGGCGGGGGGGGGAGTAGGAAGTGATAAGGGGACAGGAGATTTTGGGATGCAGTGGTCAGAAACAATACAGACTTTTGAAGAGGACAGGATTAAAAGAGAGAAAGAAGGTTAAACAGAAGAAATTGGGGTTGAGTGAAATGCACAGCTAATGACCATAACTGTGAATGTGAATGGGAAGAGCTAACCCATAGACTGGAAACATAGAGGAAAATGTATTGGAAACCAGAATCCAACAGTATGTTGTATACAAGAGACACACTTGAGACAGACACACAGAGAGTTGAAGTGAAGAACTGGAGTGAAGAGGGCAGGGGTAATAATCATGATCTCAGACAAAGAAAAAGCAAAATTAGTCCTTTAATTAGGAGATAATCAGGGAAACTATATTTTGCTAGAAGTACCAAAGACAATGAAATAATATCAAATAATTTTACATCAAATTTCTCTGATAAAGACTTCATTTCTCAAAGTGTAGGGAATTGAGACAAATTTATAAAAAATAAGAACCATTCCCCAGTTGATAAATGGTCAAAGGATATGAACAAGCAGTTTTCAGAAGAAGTCAAAGCTATCTACAATAATGTGAAAAAATGTTCTCAATCATTATTAATTAGAGAAAGAAAAATTAAAACAACTCTGAGAGACCACCTCACACCTATCAGAAATGACAAATGTAGAAGGGGATGAGGGAAAATATGTAAACTAAAAAAACCTGTTGGTGTAGTAGTGAACTGATCCATCCATTCTGAATAATAATTTGGAAATAGGCTCAAATGGCTATAAAGCCATACCCTTTGACCCAGCAATATTATTCCTGGGTCTATATCCCAAAGAGATCAATGAAAAAAGAAACGGACTTATATGTACAAAAATGTTTATAATAGCTCTTTTTGTGGTGGCACAAAATTGGAAATTGAGGGGATGCCCATCAATTGGGAAATGGCTGAACAGGCTGTGTCATATGATTGTGATGGACTACTATTGTGGTATAAGAAGTGATGAGGGGTGTGGTTTCAGAAAAAAAAAAAAACCATGGCAAGACCTATATGAATTGATGCAAAGTATAGTTAGAACCTGGAGATTACTGTGCACAGTAACAGCAGTAATGATGAACAATTGTGAAAGACTTGGCTACTCTGATCAAAACAGGGATCCAAGACAATTTAAAAGGACTTATGATAAAAAGAAAATCTATCTGGGGTAACTAGATGGTGCAGTGGAAAGAGCACCGGCTCTGGATTCAGGAGGACTTGAGTTCAAATCCGGCCTCAAACACATAACACTTACTAGCTGTGTGACCCTGGGCAAATCACTTAACCCCATTGCCTAGCCAAAAAAAAAAATCTATCCACCTCCAGAAAGAGAACTGAGTGCAAATGGAACTATAATTTCATCACTTTCTTTAATTTTTTTCGCTTATTTTGGTAATATGGTTACTATAGAAATATGCTTCATATGATTTCACACATATAATTGATATCATATTATTGCTTTCTTAGTGGTTTGGGGAGGGATTGAGAGGAGGGAGAGAATCTGAAACTAAAAATTTAAAAAGAAAAGAATGTTTAAAATAAATAAATAATAAATATTAAAAATAAAGAAAATGAATAGGAATTAACTAGGGTAGAGGGGTAAGGGAGACATGCTAAGTCTAGGGAGCATCCTGAGCAAAGACAAATAGCCAGGAGAATGCAGGGCATTTTCATGTTGATGATAATATAGTAACACCCTCTAAAAGTCCTTTCTATCATGCACTATGAAATATTATATTGTAAGCAACACAACAAGGCTTCACAAACATGCTATTGCACTGGGGGAAGGGTGGCATTCTAAATTCTGCTTTAGGAGAGAAAGTGAATGAAAACCAAAGCTCCTAAATTATCATGAGATTATTTTCATTCATCAGCCAAACAGGGAATAAGAAGTAGAGCCAACACATTTCTGAAGATGTCAATTTATTCAACTGTATCAGTTGTTGACAATAGAGCACCAGCCTAGCAAGGCAATTGAAGGAGGCCATAGAGGGGGAACAGTGTAAAGAAAAATCTCACATTCCAGTCCAACAGGTTATTGCTCTGAGACAGTCTCATGATGCTAATCTGCCTACACTAGAGAATGAGAATTAAAGCATGACCTTATATCATCCTTTTGTTATATGGCTAAGAATATGGTCAACTGAAATATTCTACTTTATGGGCTTTGCCTTCAATTTTTGGTACCTGAACCAGAGCCAACACTGGTGGGAGGCTGGAGCCAGTATAATTTGTGCTTAATAAGCAATACCCAAATGGATGGCCTTCACAATGTTATCCACACTGATGGAAGAAATAAGAGATGATGTTCATAGAGGAGCTACTTTTCTTGTCTATGGGAAAACAAGATTGACTTAAGTTCTGGGAATCTATGGTTAGAGTAGAGAGAAAGCTTGATCTGTAACTGACATCACCAAATAATGAAAAACATTAGTCTCTGAGAAGGACAGCATGATCACTATGTTTGGAAAAGTTCCTGTTAATGCCACACTTTTCTCCTTTGGTTTCCATGACATTTCACTCACCTGCTTCTCCTCTTTCCTCTCTAATCACTCCTTTATCTTTTTGGTGGTTCCTCTTTCTCCTATCCCATTAATGTAAATGTTCTACAATGCTAAGGCAGTGGTCTCTTTTTTCACTCTATATGTTCTCTGTGTCCTTTGTAATTTCACTTATTCTCTTGACTAACTGTTGAAATGACCACTAAATATTTTCAGTTTCATTTTCCCCAACTTTATGCTGTAAATTTATACCAGCACCCTAAATTCAACACATCCTAAACTGAATTCATCATCATTCCATCAAGTTGTTTTCCTCCTTCTGACTTTGCTAATTTCTATTTATCACATCACCATTCTCCTGGTTACTTGTGTTCAAATCCTCAATGGAATCTTTGACTCCTCTCTCTTCATTACTTCCTATATTCTATCAGTTACCATGTCTACCTTCCTTTAAATTTTTTTTATTTTGAACTTCAATGTCATGGAAGAGCATTTCTATACATATAGCAGAATACAAAAAAAAAAAGACTTCCAAAAGGAGTTCATTTAATATTTCTGCTTTTCTGCATTTGTTTGTAAGGGTTCTAAACATGCTCAATTTTTGTGAAGGTGTGATTCACAAATAAGAAACATATATTCATTTTAATTCTCGTTCAATATTCTCCAGATGTCTATCATAGTTACCTTTTTTCTTAAATTCCACTCATCTCCTTAACCTCTTTTTTAAAAATTTTATTATTAGCTTTATCTAGGTCTGAGAGGGACAAATTGAAGTCCCCTAATGATATAATTTTACTGTCTATTTCCTGCTGTAATTGATTTAACTTTCCTTCAAAAATTTGGATGCTGTGCTACTTGATGCATATATATTCAGTATTTGTATTAATTTATTGTCTATGGTACTTTTTAGTAAAATTTAGTTTTGGTAAATACTATTTTAATTATTGTCTATTTTTGCTTCTGCTTTATTTGAGATCATGATTGCTAAATCTGTCCTTTTTTACTTCGGATGAAGCATAATGGATTCTGCTCTAGCTCCTTATTTTAACTCTGTGTATATCTTTTGGTTTTAAATATATCTCTTGTAAACAACATCATTGGATTTTGGTTTCTAATCTGTTCTGTTATTCTCTTTCATTTCACAGATGAGTTCATCCTATTCAGATTCACAGCTATGCTTGCTAACTGTGTATTTATCTCCATCCTATTCTCTTCTGTTTATCCTTTTTCTTTTTTTTACCCTGTCCCCTCCTCAAAAGTCTGTTTTCCCACTGACCACTGCCTTTCTTAATCTTCCCTTCTCCTTTCACGACCTCCGTTTCTCTTAACCCTTTACCTTCCTACTTCCCTGTTGGGTAATAGGAATTTCTAGACCCAACAGTGTGTGTATATATATATTCATTCCTCCTTGAACCAACTCAGATTACAGTGAGTTCAAGCATTGACCACTTTACCCCACCATTTTCCTCTCCACTGCAAAAACTCTTTCTTGCAGGTAATTTTCTTCATTTTTCATCTCCCAGTGCATACCTCTTTCTCACTCTTCCATTCTTCTTTTGATATCAACCCAACAGAATAGATTCATGATGATAATGTTATTAGGGCATACATTATCATCTTTCCATTTAGGAATATGAAAAGTTTAATCTTGTTAAATCCCTTGCGATTTTTCACTGTTTTTCTTTTTATGCTCCTCTTGGCTCTTATATTTGAAAGTCATATTTTCTACTGAGCTCTGATCATTTCATCAGGAATGCTCAAAAGTCCTCTATTTCATTAAATATCACTTTTCTCCCATGTAGGATTATAATCAGTTTTGCTGAGCAGGTTATTTTTGGTTGTAATCCTCAGTCGTTTGTCTTACAGAAGAACATATTCCAAGCCTTCCTCTCCTTTGTAATGGTAGCTGCTAAATTCATCAGATCTTAAGTGTGTTTCAACAGTTTGAATTATTTCTTTCTGGCTGTTTGCAGTATTTCCTCCTTGATCTGAGAGCTCTGGATTTTGGATATAATATTCCTGGGAGTTTTAATTTTAGGATTTCTTTTTCAGGAAGTGACCAGTGGATTCTTTCAATTTCTACTTTGCCCTCTGGCTCTAAAATATTTGTGTAGTTTACTTTAAAATTTCTTGAAATATGATATCTGGACCCTTTCTACACCCACCTCCCCCATGGTTTTCAGATAATTCTTAAATTATCTCTATAATTCTTAAATTGTCTCTACTCCATGTATTTTCCAGGTCAACTGTATTTTCTATATTCAACATTTTCTTCTTTTCTTTATTCTTTTGACTTTTTTATTGTTTCTTGATGTCTCATGAAATCATTAGCTTCTACTTGACCAATTTTAATTTTTAAGGAGAGGTTTTGGAGGAGGTTTGGCAGTTGTGACATTTTGCTCAGCCATGTTGACTCAGCCCTTCTTATCTGTGATTCTTTCTGAACTTACTTCGGCTTTCTCCTATTCAATTGTACAAGTATAGGCATACCTCAGAGATATTGAGGGTTTGGTTCCAAACCACCACAATAAAGCAAATATTGCAATAAAGCAAGTCACACTAATTTTTTTTTGTTTCCCAGCACATATAAAAGTTACATTTACACTATACTGTAGTTTATTTTTAAAAAGTTTTTTTTTAATTTTGTGTTTTGTTTTAAAAAAAAGTATATATCTTAATTAAAAATACTTTACTGCTAAAAATTCTAACCCTCAGCCTTCAGTGAGTCATAATTTTTTTGCTAGTGGAAGGTCTTGCCTCAGTGTTGATAGCTGCTGAGGTGGTTGATGAAGGTTGGGGTGACTGCGGCAATTTCCTAAAATAAAACAACAATGCAGTTTGCCACATCAATTGACTCCTCCTTTCAGTTGAACACTTAGATGTCACATTAGGGTTATTAATTGACCTAATTTCAATATTGTTGTATCTCAGGGAATAACAAGGTTTGAGGAGAGGGAGAGAGACTGTGACAGCCAGTTGGTGGAGCAGTCAGAACACACAAACATTCATCCATGAAATTTGCAGGTCTATTCCCAAAGATGATTAGGAAAAAAAGGAAAAGAACCTATTTGTTCTAAAATGTTTACAGTAGCTCTCTTTGAACTGGAAATTGCAGGGATGCCCATCAATTGGGGAATGGCTGAACAAGTTGTGGTATGTGATAGTGATGGAATCTACTGCACTATAAGAAATGATGAGCTCAACAAACTTAGAAAAACATGGAGAGACTTGCATGAAATAATAAAGAGCAAAATGAGCAGAACCAAGAGAACATTATATACTGCAATATCAATGTTGTTTTAAGAATGAATTTGAGTGAATAAGTTATTTTGACTATTATAAATACCTAAATTAAGTATAAAGAATATATGAAGATGTTATCTGCATTCAGAGAAAGAAATGAGAAATAGAAGTATGTATAAAATAATTTTACATATGTGTTTATATACACACACGTGTGTGTATGTATGTGTGTATATATATATATACATATACATATATACATAATACTATTTGTGTCTGATGGTAGCCAACTCTAGGATGGGGGGAGAGGGCAGAAAAAAAAAGAAGAAAAAAAAGAAATGTATGTGATAATTTTGTTGTATATTTGAAAGAAATAGCAAGTTGTGTTTAGTAAATTTGCAATTTCATGTATCATTTTTTTTACTATGCTATATTATGGAAATGCTTGTTTTAGTCCATAAATATATATTAATGTAAAAAAGAGTATTTTTTAAAAGTTCATAGTCTTACATGGGTTCAATTTGTAGTTCCCCAAATCAATTACAATAGTAATATCAAAGATCACTGATCAGAGATCACCATAACAGATATAATAATAATGAAAATGTTTGAAATATTTCAAGAATTATGTGACACAGACACATGATGTGAGCACATTATGTTGAGAAAATGTTGCCAATAGACTTGCTTGACCAAAGGGTTGTCACAAACCTTCAATTTGTAAAAACACAATCATCTGCAAAGCTCAATAAAGCAAAGCACAATAAAACAAGGTATGTATATATTCCAATGTCCCTCTCTTTTTCCTTTGATGCCATCACCATCTCCATTAACCAAGATGAAGGTGGGGGAGTAATCCTTGTAAATAAATAAGCATAGTTAAACAAAAAAAATCCATACACTGGCCATGTCTAAAAATTTGTGACTCTGAACCTTGGGTCTATCTCTCTGTCAGAAGATGGATGACATACTTCATTATAGGTCCTTCAGAAATATCATTGGTCAATATTTTGATCAGATTTCTAACACCTTTAAAATTGTTGCTTTACAATGTTTTTGTCCACATATAAATTGTTCTTCTTATTTCATTGACTTTACTTTGCATCAATTCACACTACCCAGGATTCTTTGAAATCATCCCTTCCATCATTTCATATGGCACAATAATATTTCCTTGCAGCTATATATAACACAATTTTTTCAACCATTTTCCAATTGTCTAGGAGGCAATCTAAGATACCCACCTAAGTTCCAGGTTTTTTTTTCTTTTTACCCCCTTTTGATTCTCCCTTTGAGGTCAAGAAGCTTGTTTTGCTTGTAGCCATTCCCTCCCCAGTTTTATCCTCCCTCTTATCATCTGTCCTTTGCTTACTTGTTTCTCTGTTCAGGTTAATGTATTTCTGCAACAGACTATTCCTGTGTGTCTTCAACTTTCCTTTGTTCATTTCACATAAGAATAAAGTTTGTCTGACAACCACTCCTCTAACCCTTTTCTCCATATTTGTATGCTCTCTTCTCACATGTACCAGTTATGAAAAACAGCAAGTTCCTTGCACTTCTTCCTCTTTTCTATGGTAGCGCCTTCTTCCCCTTGCCCTCCCTTCTCCTTCTCCTTTTCATACTCTCAGAATAGAGTCAATCAACCCTCCCCCAGGCTTCAGTTTTTCTTGTTTAATTCCCTCAATATCATTTGAACTTTAATGTTCTGAAAGGACACTTGTTTTTTCTCCTCTTGTAATAACAGCACCACATCATCACCTAACTCCTTCTACTTGCTTATTCTCCTTTGTGGTTTTCTCTGGACTCTTGTGTATTTCAAAGTTTCTCCTCAGCTTTGGTCTTTTCATCAGAAATTCTACAAAGTCCTCTAACCCATTAAAGATCCATGTTTTTGTTTTTTTTTAATCCCAGAGGTTTATGCTTAGTTTTGCAGAATTAATTTTTCTTGGTTGTAAGCCTATCTCTTTTACCTCTTGGATTAGTGTATTTCAAGCTCTCCTCTAGTTTTTAGTAAAACTGTCAGAACTTGTGTGATCCTGACTATAGTTCCTTGGTACTTTAACTCCTCTTTGGCTGCTTGCCATCTATGAAAACCGTCACCTCTCTCACACAAGAACAGTTGTCCATCCACACATTTCCTTTCTTGTACTTGTGAAGCTGATTTTTTTGAATCTTGATTCTCTCAGCAAGTGTTTTACCTGTCCCTATGCTATAAATAAACAGGATTTTAGTGCTTACAATTCGCTTCTGCTCACTCTCTCCTGCACACCAAGACTACCTTCCAAAAACATTTCTACTACCTGAAGTCCACCTCACATTGAGGGTCCATCTCTTCCATGAAGCCTTGCCTTAAGCCCACCACCCCTCAACCAGAGGTGATGCTTTCCTCCTTGTAGCACATTGTACTTCTTTGTATTCAGTTTATTTGTAAACTTTCCATTCCCCTTTACTAGATTATAAGCTTCTTAAGTGTAGAGACGCATTTTTTTCATCTTCTTGCAGCCTTTAATGTCTAAGTGCCTTTCACACAATAAATGCTCATTGAATTTTACTGAATTTAATTGATTATCTTATGTTGCTCTTGTATCCCCCATGTGAGACTCACTCTCTCTTCTAGGTCTTTTTCAAAAGAAACAGTTAATGTCAAAAAGGGCAAAAAAGTGTTTTTGTGTAAAGGAAGAAATTTATATTAACTGCCAAAGCATATAAGGTATTGCCAGTAAAGATTTTGATACCTAATATGAGTAGGAAAAGAACTTTGTTTTAATATCCACTGCTAAAATATGTGTATAAAGAAATACTGTTTTCAGATGGGCCATGGAAAGTTTTAGAGGAAAAAAGTGATCTGTGGTATAGATTTTAAGATTCAAATTTCTTTGCTAACAAGGTAAAGTGATGCCTCATTTGTATGGGAATAATTCCATGTTATAAAGAGTCAGAGAAAGCTCTTTTATTTTAAAAATAGAAAAATATGGTTGAAAAGAAACACAATTTTAAGGGCACCAAAGAGATGGAGGACCTATTTGGAGACTTCAGAACTGGATGATACCTGATGATATCTTCCCTAACAGGCATATATGCATGTTTGATCACTAAAGAGGGTAAATCTAAGAAAATGAATAATTATATGAACATTTGGAGAATTAGATATGATTTTTTAAAGTAATATCGATTTAGTAGGAAAGATTTGGGTAGTTGTGACTTTTAAAGTAAAATTTGAGTCTCTGAGAGTCAGGAGGCTCTCATTTAATAAGCCACTGATCATGGAAAGAGTACAGCAGGGCAAAAGTATGGAGGAAGAGGAGAAGAATTGAAGTTACTGAGTGATTCCTAATGTCAGAGAATTGATTTCACTGGGGAAGGATTCAAATGAGAGCCATAGCTCAGTATTACCTAGAATGGGAGAAAGATGAAGCTTTCTTTGGATAAGGCCTTGTTGCTCTCTGCTGCCACCTCTTGCTTGAGTGGGAAAAGCAGAGAAAGAGAAGAAAACTTATTCATTTGCTAATTTACTATGTGCCAAGATCTATGCTAACTGGGAATACAAATACAAGAAAATAAGATGGTCCCCTTTCTCAAGGATTTCATATTCTAATGAGGGAATAAAACACTATAAAGGGGAGCTAGAAAGTAGGAGGTAAGAGTGGGAAGGAAGATTGGAGGCAATGATATTGGAGAGGTGAAAAAGTACAGTGAATGAGTTGAGTTGTATTTGAAGCTAGCATCAAAACTAAGGTTCCATCAAGAAAGGGCAATTCTAGCCCAGGAGATTCACCAATCAAAAAGATCAGGCTTTATCAGGGCAGCACCATCCCAAGGTAGGCAAGGCAGCTGGTAGAGAGGTAAAGGGAGCCATATTTCTGTCAACTCCATTTTGATTGAATAGCACAACATCCACTTAAATAAATAACTGTCTGGGCTGGTCTGTATAACCCAGAGGTAGCCAGTTTGAAGGGTTTTTCAGTTCTCTGGCTTAAAGAGTACTGCTATTTAGATTAAGAGTTAGCATTTTCTCAACACCCTTTTAAGGGTCATAGTTAACTAAAAGAAGTCATAAAGGATATGTGTTTCATAAGTCTAGGTGAAAGACTGAGTCACTGGTAGTGTAGACATTAAAATCCCTATTGGATGGGACCCCAATGTAACTATCCACATTACATTTGGGAGGATTCAAAATAACCCACATACATTCCTAGAGTTACAACCACAGTCCCAAGGATAGGGCTGTGCACATAGTAAGCTCCTAAATATTTATTTTTTAATTTAATTCACCAGCAGAAAAGACTGCTTTTGGCTATGTCCCAAAGCAAATTTTGTTGTGGGAACAGTCTAATTGCCCTTTCCCTGGGCTGATGGGGCCTCAAGCAATAAGAAGTAAATAGCTGCAGATAAGGTAGAGAAGGGAACTTTGGAAAACCTGGGACTTTATATTATTCCAGTGTGCTGTAGTGAATTGCCTTAGAAATAATTTAGGGGATGCTGGCACAGTTATCATTCTTGCCTTCTCTTATTCAGTGTTTGGGGTAGAGAGAAAGAACATGGTGGGATTTGCTCCAGGACCCTAAATATCTGGGGAATGATATTATGTCCTAGTTAAAAACCACCCCACCTACGTGACAAAGCAAAAGTGGGAGAGAAGACAGGACCCAAATGTGCTGACTTCAAGGGGCATCACCATTCATAAAACTAGACAGTGGAAATTCTGCTTTCTTAGCCTTTTGTTCTCCCTCATCCTGTTGCCAGAAGCAGGGCTGCAGAGCTTCTTGCTTTCTGGAAACTGCTCTCATGTTACATCTGCAGGTGGGCCCTTGTATTTGCCCTTCTGCAAAGTTTATGACAAGGCACAAACAAACTCTAACAGGTTGTGATTTCACAAAAAGGCACCGTTAAGAGGAGTGTGTTTTCTTCCTCCCATTTCAATTATTCTTCAAAATCTCCACCCAAGCTTCCCTGCTTGGCACAAGGCTCAACAATTCCCTGAAAGCAGAGTTCAGTCTGGATTAAAGTCAGCTAGCTGAGCCCTGAGTGATTAAATATCTGCTAATGTTCCAAGAGTAAAGCATTTCCTATAGGCAGGCTCTCTCCATATGAGATATGGGCATCTGAAGGTTGTTAATAGTGAGACGGATTGAGGGACCTTTAAAATCTCAAATGTCATGATAACAGTCTCTTACTGGGTAATAAGATCTGAACAGTCTGGCCTCTGATTTGAAACCATCGGGGTGCAAAGCCATTTTCAGCATAATCCCAAATCCCTTAGAATGACTCAGATTTGGAGCAGGATACTATTAACAAGAATGATAATTGGGTTGAAATCTTCGAAAGTGAAAAGAGTAAGCAGTTTTTGTAAGTTGAACTTAACTCTTGCTTTCAAATCAGGGCAAAAGAAGACTGATGTGCAAAGGGAACGAAAAGATGATAACAATGATCACCAGAGGGAGACAGAGTTTAAACTATTCCAGGCTGGTTTATTGTATACAAGGTAATCCAAGTTGTTTTGTTTTTTTTTCCCTCCTAATGCTTGGAAACTACTAAAAGTTTTAGAGAAAGATAGCAATTACTGGTTTAAATAGCAATAGATCACATATTCTCCCTGTGGTATTTAATAGGAAACATTAAATATGAAACCAACACTAAATAAATATTTTCAGAAGAAAAAGGCAAAGGAGAATGAATGACTCATTTATGGTATATCTTAAGAACAGAGAGTTTTCTTCACAGCAATCCTGTGAAAAAGTTAATGCAAGTATTATTTATCTGAACAGTCACCAAGTCTCATCCATTCCACCTCCACAAACACTTCTCACATCTACTAATTTTTCTATACTCATATGATCAACATTCAGTTTCAGACCCTTATCTCCCTCCTTACAATAGCTTCTTTTTATTTGCTTCATTTTAAATAGATTTTTGTTAATAATCTTTTTTTTTATATCACCTAGGTTTCCCCTGTATCCTTCCCCTTCCCTACTCCAAGAGAGCTATTCTTTATAATAAAGGATAAGAAAGAAGAAATAGCAGGGCAGGGAAGGGAAGAAAAGTTCAGCAAAACTGATGCATCAAAAAATATGAGTAGTATAGGTATTAACCATTCTTTAAAAGTTTGATGGAGTTCTATAAATCCAGCAAGACCAGGATTTTGTTTTCTGTCAGTAGTTGAGGTAGTTCTATTTCTCTTCTGTTATTGGAATGATTAAAATCCTTGTTTAGTGTTCTATAAGTTTGTATATCTTACATATTTTTTTGAAAATAGCCCTCTATTTCTTTTGTATTCTCAGTTTTGTTGACATATATAACTATGTGCAGTAGTTTCTGATAATTCTTTTTATTTCTTCTGGGATTTTAAAAAATTTTTACCTTGTTCTTTTTTTATTGGTGATTTTGTATTCTGCACACTTTTTACTCAGGTGGGTTAAACGTTTATCAATCTGGTTAGTTGATTTAAGAACCACCTTTTAGTTTTGTTTACAATTTTATAGCTTTTTTGTTTTCAATTTATTTCTCCTTTCATTTTTAAGATTTCCATTTGTGCTTATCTTAGGTTTTTATTTACTGGGTTTCTATTTTTTTCCAAAATAATGCACATTCTGTTAATCCTCTTTTTTCTATATTACTAATCTATATTTTAGGGATGTGATTTTTCTTCTGAGGACTATTTTAGCTATATTCTATAAATTTTCATATGTCTCATCATTTTTATTGTCTTTAACATAATTGTTCATTCTTCCTATAATTTATTATTTGACTTAATTATTGTTTAGGTTTTCATTATTAAGTTCTGCATGTAGGATTAGATATTTTGTTTGTGTTACCTAAATTGATTAACATTTTTATTGCATTAAGGTCTGTAAAGGATATGTAAAGAGTTACTCCTCTTTAAAATATCTCTGTGACCTAGTACATGGTTAATTTTTGCAAAAGTACTATTTGGTGTTAAAAATATGTATATTCCTTAGCGGTCCCATTCAAAAATGCCCTAAGTCTATTAGCTCTAAATTCTCCAACAATTTGTTTATTTCTATATTTCACTTTTGATATATTTTAAATTTATCTGATTCTGAGAAAGGAGCATTTAAATATCCTATTATTATGTTATTATCTATAGCTTCTTATAATTCAGTTAATTTTTCCCTTATAAATTTCAAGGCTAAATCATTTGGAAGAAATAAATTCAGTATTTATCCTTTAAGCACAATGTAGTTTCCTTGCTTATATCTGTTTATTATTGTGATTTTTAAATGTTTTGCTTTACCAGAGAGCATATTTTCAACTCCTGCTTTTTGGGGTTTGTATTAAATTTTGTTCCGTGCTCTCATTTTTATTCTACATATTGTCACTTAGTTTTAGATATGTTTTTTTATAAACAATAGATTGTGGAGTTTATTTTCTGATCCAATTTGTCCCTCTCATTTCATTGGATTGTTTAATCCATTCACATTTAAAATTATAAGAGTTAGATTTAGGTTTATTTGTGTTTCTAGTTTTTGGAGCAGCTAGGCGGTACAAAGGCTACAGCACTGGACCTGGAGTTAGAAAAAACTGAACTTAGCTTTCTGTCTCAGACACTTACTGTGTGACCATAGGCAAGTCACTCAACTTCTGCCTGTCTCAGTTTCCTCATCTTTAAAATGGGATTAATAATAGTACCTACCTCCCAGTGTTATAAGAATAAAATAGGATAATATTTATAAAGTGCTTTGTAAACCTTAAAGAGCTACATATAAATGCTAGCTATTAATTTAATTGGGATTTTTTATTGTTCCCCTTTATCTTTTAAGTTAGTACTTTGCTCCTGTGATTAGCTTTATGTAATTTTGATGCAATCCTATTCACACAGGCTTTTCCTTAGCCCACTGCTGCCTCCTATTTGTCAATCCTTTCCCTATTTTTAAATTTTTATTTAACTTTATTATTTCTTTTTTTAAAGTAACTTTAGATACCTAATTCTTTTCCTCTTTTTTCCCCTTTTTTTTCTTCTCAGTTAATTGGCTCAAAGTCCTTCCTCCTTGCCTCCTTTCCAACTATTATTTTTGATAGTGGTTTCTTCTGATGATATGATTTATGTTTTGCCTGAGTAGATTTGGGACTGTTGTGATTTTACTTATATGTCTAGACTATGTTTAAGAAGAAACTACAGAGGAGGTCAAATGGGAAGAAGAAAGTGGCTTGGCAATCTTAATCTCATTTTAAGGTGTAAGGGTGTGCTCCTTTCAGACTTCAGAAAGTTCATCATAGGGGGCAAGGACAGATATGATATGAAGCTTTGAGTAGCTGATTTTCAAGGCCAGGAAAATTTGGAGCATCTCAAGAATGTCTTCCTGGGACTATCACTGAGATGAGATCATCTGCACAATGGAAAACTCAGCCTTTAGAAGCAACATCTAATACAACATTTAATGAGAAAAGTAAGGAAGACGACAAACAAAACAAACAGATCCATAGCAACAGCCTACAGGATTTTTTCACCCAGCTTTTTACTTTTGAAGGGGTATGAAAAATATAAGATCATGTATTTCACCCCTGGGGTCCCTCAAAGTTAGTTTGCAGAAAGTTAGTTTGCAGCATCTCAGAATCTCTGGTTGTTGACCTGGCCATACATAGTGACAGAGGTGTAACAGTTGGCATTTATGAGCATACAGATGCTGTGCATTGGTCAACCAGGAAATAGTGTAGAGTTATGTGATTTTTGAAGGGCTACCTTGGCTCGGCTATTGATCTTAGCTTATGGGGCCTCAAAATTTTAAAGGAAGAGATTCATAAAATTCTTAATGGACTTGATAGATTTTAAATATGTTGGGCACTTGCTCCTGAACCAAAGAAAAGAAACAGCTCTCAAAGCCAATTTTGACCCTGAGTAATTTCACATTTTGGCCATAGCATGGTGGTCAAATTAGAAAATTGTTGAATTTCAACCTGAAGCCATGTGACCCTTGACAAGTCATTTAACTCTATTTGCCTCAGTTCCCTCATCTGTAAAATCAGCTGGAGAAGGAAATGTCAAACCATTCCAGTATCTTTGCTGAGAAAACACCAAATGGGATCATGAAGAGTCAGATATGACTGCAAGGACTGAATTCAAATTAGAAAAATTGTTGAATTTCAACCTGAAGCCTGAGATACTCTGGGCAAGTCACAACCTCCCTAGGCTTCAGTTTTCTCATTTGTAAAATGGGTGTCTAGATGGCTGCTGAGGTCCCTTCCAGCTCTATATCTATGATTTATATTAGTTATAATCCAGAGGATTCAAGCATTAATCCAGGACCAAGGCAAGAGCTTTTATGCCCATTGTTCACATAATCAAAATAGACGAGGCTCAGTTAATGAGTGGAACAAAGTTGAGACACTTGTGTATGTTCTCCCTTTGGTAATTTTGAGGGTACAATGGAGTAAATGAACTACAGAGTGAACTGGAAGACTTGCCCCCACAACCCTTGCAGCATAAAGAGAGGCACCATCCTCAGAGGCATGAGGGATGAATCTCAGGACATCTCTTCATTCACCATCGTTTATCATTTCTTATTGTGTGATAACAGTCCATCACATTCATTCGTGTACCACAACTTGTTTAGCATGTGGGGTCCTTTTTATCATTGTCTAGCAATGGGATGTCTGGGTTAAAGGGTATGGATATTTTAGTCACTTTTCTTAGAACAACTCCAAGTTGCTTTCCAGAATGACTAGAGCAATTCAGAGCTCCACCAACAGTGTCAACTATTATTATTGTAACCTACCAAGCCTTACCTCATCCTTGACCTTTTCAGATTCTGGCTTAAATTGGGGGCATCTTTAATAGTGATCCATCTATTTCAGCTCATTTCCCCCAACCCAGTTAAAAGAAACAACAACTAGGAATTATTAAATTAATTCCAGTGTAGGTATTCATTTGCTCAGTGTACTAACAGACCTAGGCATGTAGCATTGAAATTTTTAAAAAAATTTAATTGGGGCAAAAAATGAATAATAAAACAATAGAAACAAGAGGAATAAACAGATAATGGTATTAATCCTATTCATGAATAAACACAGTATTCCTCTTTTTCTTCCCTCTAGTAGTTTAGGAAGTAAGCTCCCCCAAACATGCCTGTTTTATAGGGAAGTTCCTCTGTAACCAGAATGAGATTAAAACCTTCAGGGAAGACAGCCTTGCTACCATTGCTTGAAAAACTGCTCAACCTAAAACCTACTGTTCTTCACTTATTACTAACCTGGCCACTGCTATTCTATCGTAAAGCTTCTGGATTGGATCATGTTAGGCATTCCTCATCATTCATCTCTCCTGATCGCTGATGAAGCTCTGAGCAGACTGGCCCAGGCAATACTAGACACTACTGGCTGAAGGCCTTCTCCAGGATCATTTTTCCCTCTTTATCTCCCTCACAAACCTAGTGGAGATGTTCCTTAGCTATTTTATGAAGAGGAATAAGAAAGCTTTATAAGTTTGCCTATGCCTTAGGGTAATGTACAAGTACACTGGAGTCATATCTTACATGGTGGCTAGAGTGGATAAGACAGAAGAAGTCAAAATTAACCCTGAAAAATACCTCAAATCATTCTTAGAGATAAGAACTTGAGCCTATGATTTAATTGGTACAGAGAATTCTCACATGAGAAAATTCCCTCTCTCAATACAGGTCAGCACCTTCTCTGAAATTTATAGCCTTAACTAGTTTCCTAGGGCATTGAGAAGCTAAGTGACTTGCCCAGAGTCACACAACCATCAGGTATAAGAGGTGGTATTTAAACCTACATGTTCTTAGTTCTGAGACCAACTGGGTCCACTGACATCCCACTTCCTCTCATCATAAAGCAAAGTTGGTAGGAAAGCTTCTTCGGAATATTATAGACATTCTTTGGAAGAGAGACTCATAGAAAGATTTTGGAAGCTGCATATGTAAAGGAGAAGCCAGTTCCTCAACATATCTCTGATTTCTTTCCTAGCTTGCTTTACTGGAGAAATTTTGGAGAACTTTCTCTTAGGTGAGACTCTCTCTTGGGCCTCTCTCTTGGTTGAACTAATATCTTATCTCGCTTCCATCTAAAGAGCTCATTCATTCTTACGTATTTTCTGGTATATTCTAACTTGAAGAACCACTCTAATTTCTGTTTGCTGTGCTGCTTGGATAGATTTGTCTGCTATTCATTACCCATGATGGTCTTTGTGTAACTAGCATTTAGTGGAAAGTAGCCTTGGTTCTACTTTCCCTTTTACAAACATCCAGGGTAGGGGCAGCTGGGTGGTGCAGTGGATGGGGCACTGGCCCTAAAGTCAGGAGGACCTGAGTTCAAATCTAGCCTCAGACCAAACACTTGACACTTACTAGCTGTGTGACTCTGGGCAAGTCACTTAACCCCAATTGCGTAAAAAACGAACAAAAAAAACAAACATCCAGGGTAGTAACTTGTTTTAGATCCCTTCAAAAAAAAATAACATCCTTATATCAAAGATATATAAGGAAATCAGGTAGATATATATGTAGCTTGATAACCCTCTTGGAGAACGGTAAGGGAAGGAACAAATACTCAGTCACAGTTCTTTTCCTAATCCCTCAAGGAGGAAAACAGTTTTCCCTGGAGAAAGGTGGACCAGATTCCACAGATATCTGTCTGTAAAACACAAATCATATGTCTGTACATTTAGATAACCCATGTAGACCCACCTATCTTACACATGTACACACCTCTTACATCTGTGTACTAGGATGTGTACCCCTTTACTTTCTGGAGGTCTGTAGAAACAGAAATTCTATAAATCTAGTTCTTCTTCCTCTTCCTTAAGAATTCCTGATATTATTAAGCATCGCCACCTGGAAACCTCTCCCATCTTCAATTATAAAAAAAAAGATTCAGAAGAGTATGCAAATACTAAGTTACCATGAGTAGGCATGACTTCTGACAGAAGTCATTTAACTATGCTGACTAGATCTTCTACAAATTTATGTTTTCTAATCTCAACTGGACCCATCATTGTAGCAAAGCAATCCTTTTACTCCTCCATAATTGATTCCAACAGGTAGAACTTCTCTAATTTCTATTTGCTGTTTTGCTTGAATTGGTTTGATTTACTTGTTATTTGTGATTGTCTTTGATCAGCATTTGGTGAAAAAAAGTCAAGCTGGATGGGTCCTTTCCTATTTACCTCAATGCAGAGGTTGTTTTAAAACTTCTCAAGACTACCATAGCATGCCCTACTCCCACTGTTTTCAGGGTTTTACCTCATACTTAATCAGAAAAAAATTAAGGCTCTTAATCCTGAGTTCCATCTCTTGCCCTTTTCCTCATCTCATACCCCTTTGACATATTACCCTGTTATTTCATGCTTAATCCAGACTCTGATAAAAAAAAAAGTGGCCCTTTTATTTACCAAGACCAAATGCTTCACATGTAAACTTGGTCCCATCTCATTCCTTCTTGCCCAGAAGACTGCCACCATTTTCATCACCCTCCTCTCTCTAAATAGTCAATCTTTCCTTCTCTATTGGCTCCTTCCCTAATGCTGACAAATATCTCTCCCACCCATTAAAAAAATGAACTTACTGGATCCTACCACTACTTCTAGCCCTCATCCTAAATCTTTCCCTACTTTCTCAGTTAAATTCCTAGAAAAAGCTATCTACACTCATTGCCTCCACTTCTTCTCATCTCATTCTCTTTTTTAATCTTTTTTTAATCTGCCTTCTCACCTTATCACTCAACTGAAACTGCTCTCTCCAAATTTGTCTTTTAATTGCCAAATTTACTGACCATTTCTTAATTTCTTGATGTCTCTACAGCACTTGACACTTTTGATGACCCTCTTTCCTCCTTTTTTCTAGGTTTTCTTTTAGTTCTCCTACCTGTCTAACCACTCTTTTTCAGTCTTCTTTGATGGATTATTATTCATCACTCTGTGAGTATACTCCCAAAGATTGCATCCTACATGCTCTTTGCTCACCGCACTCTCATTTGGTGACCTTATCAATTCTCATAGTTCCAGTTATCATTTCAATGTAGATGACTCCAAGATCTATATATCCAAACTTTTTCTCCAGAACTTTAGTCTAGCATCACCAACTAGCTGCTGAGTATCTTGAACTACATATCCCATAGGTATCTCAAACTCAGTAGATATTCACAAAGTTTTCCCCAAAACCTACCTTTCTCCTGAACTTCCCTGTTACATTTAAGAGCACTATCATCCTTCCAGTCACTCAGGATGGCAACTTCAACCTCACTAAATCTCCACCATATCTCTCACATTCTATCACTTCTCTCTGTTTACATAGTCTAGTTCAAAACTTCATCATCCACAATCTGGACTATTGCAATAACCTCTTAAATAGTCCCTCGGCCTAAAGTCTCTCCCCATTCCAAACCATCCTATACCCAATGGCCAAAGTGATTTTCCTAAAGCACAGGTTTAACCAAGTCTCTCCTCCCAACACAATAAATTCCAATGGCTCCCTCTTAGCTCTTTGAGCATCTAAAGCTGTTTGCACACTGTCCCCCTCTTGTCTTTCCAATCTTTTAAAATATGCCCCACCACTCTATACACACCATTGTCCAGCCATGCTGGCCTCCTTGCATTCCTCATGCATGACACTTGATTGTTATCTCTGTGCTTTTATACTGTCTATCTTTGGATCTAAAAGTCTTTCTTTCTTCACTTCCCACCTCTTGGAATCCCTGGTTTCCTTCAAGCCTCTGCTCAAGAACTCTTACCATAAATATGAGACTATTCTCAGTCCCCCTGACTTCAAGTGCCCTCCCTTCCAAAGTTACTTTGTTTCTGCTTTACATATGTTTTGTCCATATCTATAGTTGTACATGTCTCTCCTGTTAAAGTGTAAAGGGAAGAACTGTTCTGCTTTGCTCCTTGTATCTCCAGCACATAGAATAGTGCCTGGCATACAGTAGGTGCTTAATAAATGCTTGACTGCTTGATTGAATGCATTAAGGACGCACTTCCTGGGTTCCTAATCCATTACTTCTGACCTTCCAGAAATAATTCAGTGAAAGGTTAGAGTTCCCACTGTCAAATCTTTCTATTTGCATTTCTGTGGTTCTCTATCTCTTAAAGGGGTTGTAAAATCCAAGTCTGACACTACTCCAAATGGTCAGTGAACATCTAAACATAGTTTAGTTTACTTTCATTTGTGCTATGTGCATATGTGCTATTTGTTCTATGAACAAGAAGGAGCCAATTAGGAGTTGGGGTGCAGAGAGAGATAAAAGCATCTAAAATGGGAGTGTAAACAAACACAATATTCTCTAGATATTTAGCTCTGCACAAAGCTCTTCATTGCACTTGAATAATAGTTTACAGCTCTAAATTCATCCCCCCCCACCCCTAATTCCTATTTTGTCCAAGGATGAAGCTTTTCAGTTCCCTGTAGAAGCCAGCAGGGGGAGGTATTGTCCTTCATTGTGGAACAGTAGCCTGTTTTCACTGAAATACTAGAGATCAACATTCTGGTCTCTTAAGAAATGTTCTTAAAGAGGGGAGGAAAGTTGATGTAGTAGGAAAGACATTGAATTGGAAGTTTGAAAGCTTCACTTGTAGTCTTGGCTTTGCTACTAATTAGCTATGTGACCTTGGGTCTCTCATTTAACCTTATTTTTCTGGGCTTCAGTTTTTTCATCAATAAAATGAGGGGGGTTACTAAAGTAAAAAGGTTATATATGCAAAAAAGTTCATGGCAGGATTGTTTATAATAACAAAACTAGATGGAAATAACCCAAATGCCCACTAATGGAACCATACAAGCTAATTATAATATTAACACAAAGATTAAATACTACAGTGGCAGTTTTTTAAAAAAAAGTATGTGGATACAAATATGTATGTGTATAATAACATTAAATGAGAAAAGTAAGGCATATAATAAAATATTTACACTAATTTCAACTGTGTAGAAATGTGTGTCTGTATTTTTTAAAAAGACTCAAAGATAATTTAAAGTAACATAAATAAAGGTTAATACACATTAGGTTCTCCTGTAAAATTCTTTAATCTATCGTTTATTAAAATAATTGATCTCTTCGGTCCCTTCCAGCTCTAAAATTATGTTATTCAAATATACTTTATTTGGCGATTGGATGAGGAATAAATGGCCGTGGGTATTTTTAAATTATTGGAACTAGAAGATTGTTAACTGAAAATGGGTTGCAATTGTAGAAGAGAGTGAAGTTAGGTCTCAGAATTGTAGTTAGGTGTATGTTTGTTCCATAAGCCTCAGAAATGGCAACTTATTTTTCTTTAGCTCCTTTATCTTTCATTTCTCTGTCTATCTTTGTCTCTCTGTATCTCTTAGAAGCATTTTTCACTTATGCGTGATTCATGAACTACCTTTCTGATCAGGCACTGTGTCTATGGAAAATTGTTTAAATTAAGGACCATTCAAAGTCTGAAAAAAGACATTGTTGAGGAAAACCATAGCATTTGAATTCATGTTGCCTTTGCATTCCAATGAATTTGACCAGAAAGCAACCAAAATGTTTTCCTCGTGACATTATCTTGATTAGTGACTGCCTATATAGTTGATTCATAACTGGACAATAGCCAGGACTTTCCTCCTCCTCCTGTAGTAGTTATGGGCAGCTTCCTGATCTCCTACCTCCAGTTCTTCTTCCCACCTCTCACCCCATTATTTGCTACCTATTTGATACCTGAAGTCCACTCCCCACAGATATCAGAGCATCTCTCACTTTTTTATTGAGATACAGTAATGTTGTCAGGAGCTATTATGGCATAAGGAATCTGGTCCAAGAAAAGAATCAGAGAAAGAAGTAGATGGAATTCTCTCTTTTTCTATGCCCAGAAAGGCATATTATATATCTTCTCCCAGACCCAGAGACTCTCATTCTAATTTTTGGTTTCTAAATGATCTTCAGTTTTCTTTTCAGCCCATCATTGATTCCCCAAATCAAGACATCATTTTTCAGAATGATACTATGTTTCTTGGGTCAAGGCCACCTTTCATTCTTCTAATTTCTACTCTCATCCATTTCCTCTACCAAAGACAAACAATAGTTACCAGGATTCATGGCTACAAACTACTTGAAGGCAGGGACTGTCTTTTTTAATCTCCCTGGGTGCCTACTGTGCTCTAGACACAGTAGGTGCATAATAAATGTTTGATGAAGGAATGAATAGAAGCAAGAAGGGAAAGCAGCCAAAAGCAGGCAAGTTCAGTGAGCACATTCTTCCATCTTTTCTTCACAAGTACCTTTACTTTCTTCTGTGCTGCATAAGAAAATATACTTTGTCAAGTAGTATGTGCTTTCCACTTTCCAAGTGGACCCACATCTCAAGGAAAAATCAGTCCTTTGGGTACAAAGTTGAGATGTTTTCATATTTTGTCACTCAGTCATTCACATTGCACCAAAATAGAATTTTCTCAAACCTTTCATATTCCAAATGTATTGGAAAGCAAAAGTTTATTATATTCTGAAGTGATTCTTGACATGAGCAAGTTGTTAGTATAGTAATAATATAGCTAGTAGAGTATTCCATAGTTAATATAGTGCCCCTAAAGGGAACAAGTGGGAAAAATAAATAGGACTTATTAAATAGAGGGAGAAGGTTTGAACAACCAGCACACTCCTCCTCCTACACATTCTATACATTTTTTAAAAGCACAAAGGTTTTTGCCAAAGCACCTCAGATTTACTCACTTTCACAAAAGTGGTGTATAATGATGCAAAAGATGCAACAAAGGAAACTGATTGAGTTATTTTCTCTACCAGAGTGTCATATGTAGTGAGTTTCATTTGTGCTATTAATTTCATGAATTCTAACATTATGCATTTGCAAGAGGAAACCAAATACATAATCATTTTAATGTTAATTTAATGTTTAAAGTACAGTTTGTAGAAATTCCCATAACCCCTCCTATGATTCAACATAAAGGGCTTTTCTGGGTCCAATAACCTATATCATAGAATATTAGAGCTGTATGGAAGAACTCAACTCTATCACTTTATATGGGATTGAGAGAGATGAAATAATAGTTTACATTTCACAGAACTCCAACATTTACAGCATCCCTAAGAAGTGATTTATTCACAGCCATCATGTGAAAATGTACAATGAAGGGAAACTTGCTACCTCCAAAGACAACCCATTCCACCTTTGAATAGCTCTGTTTGTTTAGTGTAAGACATACATATCACAGGTGGCATGTGATCAAAGATCCAATTTGGCCTAGCCCATCTTGAGAGAGATTGTTTTTCTTTCTTTGGGAGCTGGAAGGCTATGGAGTGTGAAATAAAATCCGTGAAAGCTCTGCTGCCAGCCTACATGGGGAGGTGAGGGCAGGCAAGGTGCAGAACTGCCAAGGCCAGGTGACCTCTCCTTCAGGCTCCAAGAGGACTACTAAACTATACTTAGATCTAATTCTATCTATCCATGACCCCTCCAATATCTCTAGTACAGGAGTCTAGGTTTAGAAGGAAAGCTGTTTTCCAGATTACTCTTAAGCAGGAAGTTAGACGTTAGCTAACACTTTCTAGCTTAGACCCTTTCCACCAAAAGCTGGTTAAGTAAAAGACCATCACGAATAGTAAATAATGAGTAAGCCCATTTATCCAAGCAAAAGAGAAGTTGAAGAAATTCTACAGATTAGAATACATAATGTACAAAGAATGTACAAAAGTAAATGAGCTCTTTAATTGGGAGCAAGATAAGATCTCCAGTTAAACTAGTACAGAAATAATGAACTTAACCAGGTGAGGTCTAGTCTTAAGCATTTTCAAGAGCAGAGGTGGGAAACCTGCAATATGGCCTTCTAGGTCCTTGGGTGTGGCCTTTTGACTGAGTCCAGGTTTTATAGAACAAATCCTTTTATTAAAGGGATTTGTTCTGTGAAGTTTGGATTCAGTGAAAGGGCCACACTTGAGCACCTAGAGGGACACATGTGGCCTCAAGGCTACAGGTTCCCCACCCCTACTCTAGAGTAACAAGCCCTGGAGGGCAGTTGGTTTCCTACACACTTTTGTGGGTCAAAAGATTCTCTCTCTCTCTCTCTCTCCCTCCTTCATCCCTCTCCCCCTCTTCTCAGGAACCACAACTCTCTCCTTCCTCTCCTACCTTGTCTAGATGAGAGTGGTGTTACATTTGAAATTTTTTCCTTATGTAAGCCTAAATCTGCTACTCTGTAACTTTTGCCTGCTACTCCTAATTCTGCCCTCTTAGGCTAAGAAAAAATCAAGTCCTTTTTCCACAATAACCTTTCCAATATTTGAAGACAACTATCATGCCCCACTCCCCATAAGTTTTCTTTTCTCTAGTCTACATCTTCCCAATTTTTCTTGATACCTTTCACCATGTTCATCAAAATCTAGATATATTCCAACTTCACAATGTCCTTTTTAAAAGGTGACATAGAGATTTAAACAAAGTGTGGTTTGGCCAGGGCAGAGTACATGTTCCGTATACATTTTCCTTATTGCTCTTTTCAGCCCCATCTCAGAAAGCTTAAGTCTGGTCTCAGATCTAGGGTCTCTCCATAAAGAGAAGTAGAATGATATTCAATGTGTACTTTAAAACAAAAGAAACGCTTAACATACCACAAGCTTGCATTTGCAAAAAATTTGAGCAATAACAACTAACTCCTGTTATATTCTCCTGTGATGTTGGAACGTAAACATCAAAATATGAAGCAATTTGTAGGATTATTGAATCAGCATTTCACATATCACCTGGGCTTCCTACTGTCCAAACAATTCCTCCAGGTCCAACTCTTCTGGAAACCCAGGAGAGGCTTTGAGTGGATCGTACTACCAATGAGTAGGATCTGCAAGATGCCCTAGAGTTGCCAGGAGATCCCTCCAAAGTGCAGCCAGCACCTACTAAGGACATAGGAGCTCACAACCTCTCAATATCACAAGATTACTTCCAAGTCTGTAAATATCTATCTTAGAATTGATGCTCTGTCACTTATACTCAGGAAAGAAGTATAACACCCCTCTGTAGGCACAGGCTAGTGCAGAAAACCTCACGTTGTAAATATTTTTAATAATAGCCAAACCTCTTAGGATGTGTAATCCAGTGGCTTAAACATCAGTCTCTTCTCAGCTCAGAGAAAATATGAAAGAGATTACCTTATGGTTTAAATAGCAGGGTGAGATTGAAGCAGGCCTGGGGAAGTTTGAGGCTGATGATGTGGAATGGGGGAGAGAGACAGACAGACAGACAGACAGACAGACAGACAGAAGTCATAAATGGAGAGCCACAAGATGGCTATGGCAATTGAGACTGGGACTCTGGTGAAGCTCTGTAAAGGTTATCTTTCCAAGTCCCCTTTCCCCCACCCCCTGCCTATTTGCTGTGTTGAGCAGATGCCTTGATGTGCACTTCCCTGTGTACATTTGGTCACGTTCCTAGTGAGCAAAGGAGATGGCTTCAAGGGAGGTTTATCTCATTGGGCATGAAGAACTGTGTTTCTCCTATACATCGTGGTAGCTAGGCACTTCCTGAGGAGCATTTTATGAACTGTTTGTTCTGTATTTTAAAATAACTTTATACACTTCCAAGCACAGAATTTTAAATAGAACCTGGGGTTTTTCTGTCTGCCTCTTTGATGACATGAAACTAGATTTGTTTGTCATTTTAACTGGGATATAATTCACTTGGAATACTAAATTCATGGGCCCCAGAAACTAAGGCTAAATTCCTCTCCATCTCCTATCCCTACTACAGAAAAGAGCTGATGGATGACAGTCAAAGGAGATGGAGATAGCTGGAAGGGATGCTTGTACTAGCCTTTGAAGGTAGAGATACAAACAGTCTGTAAGAATGTTGACCCTTTTGGAATGGGATGGGGTGTGAGAACCCAGACAGGTGGTCTCCACAGAAACACCTAGAGGTTATGGCAGCAAAAAAAAAAAGAAGACATCCAAAGACGTTCCTTTAGGCTCACCTGGACAGGGTTGCTTTATGCCCTGTGCTCACAGCTACCATGGTACCAGAGAGAGGTGGAGGGTAGAGTCACTCCCTTGTGGTACAGTTCTTATGCAACAGCCTATCCTCTTGAGGAGATATCTCATGCCACTACCATCAGACTCAGAAACCAATAAAAGAAATGCTTTATCATCTCAAAGTAATTAAATCCTTTAACACTGAGTCAACACATGCTCCATGGAATATAGTCCAATCTAACTCCATCTACACACATTATAAATGGATTTTTGCTTAACAAAAGTATTAACCTGTAGGATTCCTTTAAATAGTAAATTCTCTTGTTGAATTTAAGTAATTCAGAATCTCAGAAGTCATCCAGTTCACCCTTATCCACTCTACAACAACTCTGAGAAGTAGTCATGCACAGTCTGCATAATAATCTTGAGTGTTGGAAACTCAACCCAGTGACAACCCATCCCACTTTTGTACAGTTCTGAATAGAAGGAAACTTTTCCTTACAGTGAGTAGAAATCTACCTCTATGCAAATTTTGCTCATTGATCCTAGTTCTGTTCTCTAAGGCCAAGTAAAATAGGCTAATCTTTCTTCCTCATGTGTTGATATAAATCCATGACTAGATTTGTTAAGGGAAAAAAAAAAAAAAAAAAGCCCAACTCAGAAATTTTATAGGCACGTATTTTTTATAAATTTAAAGACACCTGTATGTTTGGGTATGTAGATGATGATTTACATTGGAAAAGGGAGGAAAGTGTCAGAATGTTACATGGAAAAATAAAACCTCAAAATTTCTCAGAGATTTTCAGAGGACTTGATGGGCTGGTAGCAAGGGATCAGGGGAGAAGAAAACCAAAGAGAAGGATGATAATTTGTTTTGACTAATGATCTATGCTTTGAACGTTTATCTAAATCCAATGTTTATGAGTTATCTGGGATTTGGTAGTTTGTAGTTGTACTTAATAGGGAAAGCAATGGAAGGGCAGTGGTCTAGTAACACCTCATTCATTTCTAGAACAGGTCTTTGACTACTGAATTCTTGCTGACGGGAGGAACAGTATGTCTTGGTAAGAGATATCAGAATCTACCACTGACCAGATTCCCAAAGACTTGATGTAAGATCCAATTCCCCTTTAGCTACTTTGCATGAAACTAAAACTTCTCTTTTTCATATAACTATGGAGCTACTACAATAATGCCTAAACAAAGATTAAGGGGCAAAATGAGTAGAGAAAACGATGTGTAAGTAAATACTACTTAGTAATTAGGTCTGTGCTCTGCCTTTTTATAAAATCTAATAAAATCAGTTTGAGAACATCTATTTTTATAATATAAATGTGGCATGGCTAGCCTGGCATTACTTTGTTGTTGATTTGTTTGTTCTTTGCCAGTCTTGACTTTAAAAAGGGCAGGATTTGATTTGAAAACAGTACTTTTTTTTATTATAAATGGAATGGTAAAAAATTGATTTTTTTTCCAAGCCCTAATTGCAAAAATGTCAAATAACATGTCACATTTAAAGTCTGTCATGGGAGCCAAACAGTGTAATTGTATATGGACAGTGTTATCTAATTTAGGCTGGTTTGTGTGATTTACTGGTATATATTTGCTGTAGTTTGCATTATTTAGATCTTTGATAATCTCCTTGCTTCCCCAGTGATCCAAGTCTGGAGATTTCTCCTAGCTTGGTAACAGGAGGTCATTTTTGTCAATCAAAATAACTTGATACAACAGCAACTGAGACAAAAAGGTGGTGGGAAAACAATGCACTAGAGTACAAGCAGGTTCCTTGTGAGCTGATTAGGAAGGTGATGGGAGATTAGGTTCAGAAACCAGTAGCTGGTGTTATGTGGAAAGAACAAAAAGGCCAGTCAGCACACTGAAGAGTCTGTTTGCATATGTCCTGGGGAACATGTAATTGTCTGAACAACTAATGGCAACATTTCTTTTCTCACATATCCCCTTTATTTTTTTCACTTTCCTTTCAATGGGAACAATTTTTCTCAAGCAAATCTAATTAGTGATTTGCCAAACTAAGGTTGGGTTTCCTCATCTTGGACTACCATTTTACTGCATGGGGAAAGCTGTTCATTTTATGACCAAATGTACCTAATTAATTAGATAAATTTGAAATTGCTTTGTATATATTTTGTATTTACTTATCTATGTACATGTTTTATCAAATGCCCTCCTCCTCAACCCTTTACTCAGGAGAATGTAAGCTTCTCCTGGACAGGAACTGTTTTTGTTTTTGTATTCTCAGCATCTAGTACAGTGCCTTATAATCAATCAATGAGAATTGCATAAATGTGCCAGGGCTAGGGATAAAAATAAACAAGTATGACATTCGGCCTACCCTCAAGGAAGTTAACATTCTACCAACACTTTCTTGGATAAGTACATGCCATATATATGTAAAGTGGTAGTGGTGATTTGATGGTGGGAGGCTAACAACTGAGAAAGTCAGCTCTTTCCTCTTGGAGGAAGTGACACTTGAGATGAGTGTTGAAGGGAATAAAAGGTTCCCAGAGGATGAAGTGAAGAGGAAGAATATTCCAGTGAAAAGAGTGGAGGTGGGGGACAGCCTGTGCCAAGACAGGAGTTGGAATATACAAGGGACAGTAAGTGGGCTAGTTTGGCTAGAGCAGAATGAGGAAGTAATGTAATAAGCCTGAAAAGATAAGCTGCAATTGCATCATAAGAAATGACGACAGGAACTAATTTAGAGAAACCTCCGAAGATTTGTATAAATTGGTGCAGAATGACATTAGCAGAACCAGGAAAACAATGTATACAATTATTATTATGGACTAGTATACAACGTAAAAGAAAACATCTTTGAAAGACTTAGGAAGTCTTAACAGTGCCATAACCAGTCAGAATTTCACAAGGCTCAGTGATAAAGCATGCCTCCCATACTTTTTGGCAGAGGTGAGGGAGCAGAGTTAGAGAAGGAAACATATATTTTCAGACATGGACAATGTATGAATTTGTTTTGTTTGATTATAGCTTATTACAAGGGAGAGCTTTTATTTGGAGGGGAGAAGATTACAGAGAGTGTTAGTAAAGAAAAACAAAATAAGAAAATAATATCAATTAAGCATTTTTAAAATACACAAAAATAGCAAAATGACATTTATAAAGAGGTGCAGACGTGCAGGGAAATTTTGGTACTCTATTGTAAAACTTATTACACACTTTTAAAAAATAATCTTTTCATAACAAACTCAACTTCATACATAATAATACTTTTTCATATATAATACTTTTTTCTGTTCTTTGTAATTGCAAGTTCATATTGATGTTTTTTAAATTCATAACAAAGAAAATTTGATTTTTTAAAAAAGAAGATAAATTGAAGCCATATTGTGAATAGTTTTCCATGCCAGAGGAATTTTTATCTTATCCTAAAGGCTGCAGGGGTACTAGAACTTTTTGAGCAAGAGAATGCTGTGGTCAGATCGGCCTGTCAGGAAGACTGATTGCAGAAAGGATAAACTGTAGGAAAGGAGCCCAATTAGGAAGCTATTGCAATAAAGCCATTGAGAGATTGAAAAGGGCCTGAACCAGAGTGGTTGTGATATGAGTAAAGAAGGAGAAGGATGAGAAAGATGCAAAGAGGTAGAAACAACAAGACATAGTAACTGATTGAATATGGGATGTTGGTGAATGAGAATGAAGAGTTAAGAATACGAAATCCAGATGACAGAATGGTGGTGCCCTTAACAGAAAAAGGGAAGAGAGGAGAAGCAATGATTTTGTAGAAAAATAAGGAATTCTTTTTTATACATGTTGAGTTAGAAATGCCTATGGATATTTAATTAGTGGCTTTTCATACATCACAACTGGAAAGGTAGGCAGAGGTCAGATTATGACAGAATTTGAAAGCCAAGCAGAGAATTTTATATTTGATCCTGGAGGAGACAGAAAGCCACTACAGTTTATTGAATAGGGGAATTAAATTGTCAGACCTGTGTTTTAGAAAGATCATTTTCGTAGCTGAGCGGAGGATGGACTAGAGAAGAAAGAGATTTGAAACAGGGAGGCCAACCAGAAGACTATCGCAATAGCAAGGTAATGAGTATACCAGAGTGATGGCAGTGTCAGAAGACGAATGTTGAGAAGGTAGAATTGACAGGACTTGAAAAATGATTATATTTGTGGAGTAGAGAGAGTGAAGAGTCAAAGATGGCACCTAGATGGCACCTGAGTGACTTAGAAGATGGTGATGCCCCTGATAATAATAAGGAAGTTAGGAAAAGAAAATAGTTGTGGAGAAAATAATGAGTTCAGTTTTGGAAATTTTGAATTTAAGATAATGACAGGACATTGAGATTTTAAAAGTTTTCTTTATCAGTTATGATAATTCAGAGTGATCTTGAAGAGTGTTGAATCATTTAGCTATGACATTTGTTGTTTTTCAGTCACGTCCAATTCTTTGGGACCCCTTTTGGGGTTTTCTTGATGAAGATACTAGAGTGATTTGCCATTTCTTTCTCCAATTCATTTTACAGATCAGGAAACTGAGGTAAGCACAATTAAGTGACTTATCTAGGGCCACATAGGTAGTAAGTGTCAGAGGCCAGATTTAAGCTCAGGAAGATGAGCCTTCCTGACTTCAGGTCTGGTGCTCTATCCTCTATGTCACCTAGCTGCCCCCATCTATGATATTTAGTTATTCACTTATCTGTATTCACTATATTTACTATAGTCTGTATTCACAGTATTCACTGTATTCACATTATTTCTTACAATGCAATAATATTCCATTACATTCATGTTCTACAATTTATTTAGCCATTGCCCAATCAACAGGAATCTTACTTTGTTTCCACTTCTTTGCTATCACAAAAAGTGATGCTATAAATATTTTTGTATATATGGGAACTCTCTTCTCAATGGCCTCCTTGGTCATATCAGTCTGACAAAAGAATATCTGGTTCAAAGGGTACGGACATTTTTGACACTTTATTTGTATAATTCCAAATTGTTTTCCAAAATGGCTGTATTGATTCATAGCTCTAGCAAAATGCCCCAGTGTGCCCCAGTGCCCACAAGCATGTCAATCTTGGCAATTTCCATCATTTGTCTTCTTTGTCAAATTTCAGGGTATAAAGTGAAATGTTGGAGTGGTTTTGATTTGCTTTTTCTTAATATTAGTGATTTGGAGTGTTCTCCCGTATGTTTGTTAATGGTTTGCAATTTTTCTTTAGAGAAATTTTTTTTTAAATCCTTTGACTACTTCTCTATAAGGGAACCAAGTTATGCTGCTTTCAGCTCAGTCTTTTAGGTGAGTTTATTCCAGTTTTGAGATTAGTTATTTGGCTAATCTGAGATGCTGATGCTATCATAGCAATGCCCAAAGAGAAATACAGAAGTTTATTCATTCTTCTATCATGAGAGTCCTCTTTCAAAGTAGGAATAGTACATTCCAAAAATCACCAGTGGAACTGTGATCACTAACTCACTAAAGGGTTGAACTGATTAGCCATATTCTATGTAAGTGACTATGACCTTACAGAAGTATGTGTTGAAGAAATATTTTCAGGGCTTTAAATGCTGGAAATATTTTTTCTCCAGGAGACTATGCCGTTACTCAGATGCCTCATTGTGGTGAATGGAAACCCTAGTTTTTTTTTATTTATTCATTTTTAATTTAAGGAATAAAACAAACATTTCCATAACTTAGTATAATAAAAAAGATGATTACAAATGAAACTACAAATCTCTTATGTACAACTTGCTAGTCCTTTTAAATATATTGAGACCCTAGATTCTTTGAGGTTTTAAGGATAAACCTTAAGGTGGACTTTATGTCTGTCTTCCAAGGACTACCTTAGCTAAATTTAGAGAAGATTAGAGTTAGACAGTTGCTTTCAAGATGATATTTTTTTAACAAGAGCAATTCAGAAGACCATTTTCTAAAGCATAAAAGGACTATAATATGCTTCAGTGCCATGAGCTGCCTGACAACTGGAATTGCAGATCCTTGAAGTATAGATATATAATAGTAGATATATAATCTTTTCTATATCCTTAAATTCTAAATCATTAAATTAGCTTCAAAAGAAACTTCTGTTCTGTGCAATTCACAATCTTGGTGTTTTACTTGACTTGGCTTTTTATTTTCTTGATCAGTTTCAGAAGAAAAGCTGAAAGGTCAGGCCAATGCCCTAATCAAAATGGATTCAGTTCCCCTCTGTCCATCCATATGTTAATGGCTAATTGTGAAGGATTATCAAGTCATTGAGTATGCCAGTATTTGTGATAAAACTCTTCTAGTTCTGTGATCATATATGAGAAACTACATTTTGGAGTACAGGGGTGGTTGCCGTTGCGTCTAATGATAGTTAAGGTGAAGGAGGGGGGAAAACCTCCTCCTAAAAAAACTCTTTAAAGGCTAGATAAATAGTAAGAAGTGTGTTTAATAAAACTAATTTATAGATGAATGTGGTGCCAAGACAGAATACATTAACAAGGTAAGGCTGCTTGATCTCTAGGTAAGATAATATATTGCTTTCATTAAAAAGCAATCTGCATGGACCATACCCACTAACAGTGGAAACTCTGCAGCTGTCACCTTTATCAGGGGAGCAAGAGCGAGCCACTACATTTTAATCACTGGAGTTTGTCAGGAACGAAAAACAGCCAGCTTCCCACAAATCAACAGACGTGTATCCTGATAAGGAGAGTGAATTAGAAAAGGACAGCTACACCCCACATTACACCACCTATTCTAAAGTGATCAAAGAGCTGTAATTGTTGCAGATAAATCTACTGAATTAGGCTTCAGAGTGAAAACAGCCCTCTTTGCAACAAAGCAGACACATACTTACGTGAGTTACCCATGACTCAGAACATGTTTGGCTCTAAGCATTCCAAGTAGCTCATGAAGAAGTGAGAGATGAATGGGACAAAGTATATGGTGATCCAGCTAAGAACCAGATTCTGGCAGCACTTCGCGGAAGGGTGGGGAGAATTGGGGGATAGGGTGGAGTATTATCTACTACTTGATAAGAGAAAACATCCAAATCAAACAGTAAGAAGTTCAATAAGGATAAGTGAAGAATAAAATACCTGAAGTAGAAGGGTTCAGGAGGAAATGAACTGTATAAATATGAAATAGGAATGGAGGGCATTGTTATACATACATAAAACAAAGCTTTTGGGGAGCATAGCAATATAGCATTATAGGTAGCCATAAGTATGCTTAAATTAGAGTGCACCAGGCAGCAACATTTAGCTTCCTTTATCCTACACTAAAGGTCTACTCTTTCATCATATTGTAAGCTTCTTGCAAGGCATCAAGTCTGGCCTATTGATGGATTTGATGCCTCTTGTCTAAGGACCATCTTAACAATATTTAGAGAAGTTAATCAACCTCTGAATTGCAGGGCAATGAATTTTCACCCACAGAACCTACCAAAGACCACTTATTTCATCACAGAGGGGTTGAAAGTGAGAATGGTGACAGTTAAGGTGTTTCTTCACAAAAGGTGCCAGTGGTAGAACAAGATAGCTCTAGGGTGCAGGCTGATAGAGCAGAGAGTGTAATAGAAAGGGAAGGAAACCCAAGTGGGACTTGGGCTGGGGCACAGGTGCAAGAGCTGATCCCCTTCTAGACCTGGGCCATTTGTTATCCTCTTACTGCTATAATTGTTTCTACTTCTTGTTCTGTACAAGGAAATATTTCAAAGTATGGAGAAGAGGGAAAGGATTCAAAGAAAAGTAATGAAGGTAATTTCAAAACTGGGAGATAAAATATAAGATAATTCAGTTCAATTTCATAAATAGTCACTTAGTATCTACAATGTACAAATCACTTAGAATACAAAGACAAAACACAAAAACCCCATCCCTTCCCTTCCCTCAGAGAGTTTTTATTCTACTGAAAGATGCCAATACACAAAAGAACTGAGGTAATTTGCCCCAAAGAAGAAAAATTTGAAGGCTAATTTAATCAGTTGGCAAACTAGAATATAAGGGATCCTTAAAGATTGTGTCTAGGGATTTAATGCAGCTAGATCGTGCAGAAGATAGAGTGCCAAGCCTGGAGTCAAGAAGACTTATCTTTGAGAGTTCAAATATGGCCTCAGATATTTAATAGCTGTGTGACCCTGAGCAAGTCGTTTAACTGTGTTTGCCTCAGTTTCTTCATCTGTAAAATGAGCTGGAGAAGAAAATGACAAACCACTGCAGCATCTTTGCCAAGAAAACTACAAATGGGGTCATGAAGTCAGATAAGACTGAAATGACTGAACAACAGCAGGGATCTAATATTAATTTTTAGCGAAGAAAGGACAAGAGAAACCTGGTTTATATTGCAAGATAAGAGTTTGAATTCAAAGGGAGCATTTTTTGGACATGATCAAAAATAAAACTGCATCTGAACCATTCCAATCATAATCAAAACAACAACATTAACAGCAGTTCTAAGTTTAATATAAACTCCCTGAGGGCAGAGACTTATTCATTTTATAAAAGAATATCTTATTTTTCCCCACTTATATATTAAAACAATTTTTAACTTTTTTTTAAAGTTTTGAGTTCCAAATTCTATCCCTCCTCCCTCTCCCTTCCTTACTCCCTCTGTGAGATGGTAAGCACTTTGATGTAGGTTACACATGTGCAATCATGTAAAACATTTCTATATTAGTCATTTTGTACAAGAAGACACGAACAGAAAAAAAGTGAAAATAAAATGCTTCAGTCTGTAATCAGACATCAGTTCTTTCTTTGGAGATGCATAGCATTTTTCATCATGAGTCCTTTGGGATTGTCTTGGATCATTGTATTGCTGAAAGTAGATAAGTTATTCACAGTTCTTCTTCATATAATATTGTTATTACTGTGTACAATGTTCTCCTGGTTCTGTTCACTTCACTTTATAAGTCTTCCCAAGTTTTTTCTAAAACCACCCTGCTCATTATTTCTAATAGCACAATTGTATTCCATTAAAATCATATACCACAACTTGTTCAGCCATTCCTCAATTTATGGGTATCCCCTTGATTTCCAATTCTTAGCCACCACAAAAAAAAGAACTGCTATAAATATTTTTGTACAAGTAGGTCCTTATCCCTTTTTTATGTTCTCTTTGGGATACAGACCTAGTAGTGGTATTGCTGAGTCAAAGGGCATGCACAGTTTGGTTGACCTTTGGGCATGGTTCCAAATTGCTCTCTAGAATGGTTGGATTAATTCACAACTCCACCAATAATGTACTAGTGTCTCAGTTTTTCCACATCTCCAACATCTATCATTTTTCTTTTTTGTCATATAATCTGATAAATGTGAAATAGTATCTCAAAGTTGTTTTAATTTGCATTTCTCTAATCAATATTGATTTAGAGTATTTTTTTCATATGACTATAGATAGCTTTGACTTCTTTGTCTGAAAATTGCCTTTTCATTTCCTTTGACCACTTATCAATTGGGAAATGACTTGTATTCTTATAAATTTGACTCAGTTCTCTATATACTTGAGAAATGATACCTTTTCTGAGATACCTGCTGCAAATAATTTCACCCAGTTTTCTGCTTTCCTTCTAATTTTGGTTGCATTGGTTTTGTTTGTACAAAAGTTTTAAATTTTATATAATCAAATTTATCCATTTTATAATACTTTCTTTATCTTGTTTGATCCTGAATTCTACCCTTATCCATAGATCTGACAGGTAAACTATTCCATGCTCTCCTAATAGTGAGTTTTTGTCCAAAAAGCTTGGCTCTGTGGGTTTATCACATACTAGACTATTATGGTCATTTACTACAATGTATTGTATAACTAATCTATTCTATTGAATCACCACTGTATTTCATAGCCAGTACCAAATTGTTTCACTGGGCTTCATGGCCTAACTGTTGGCTTATACTGGGTACCAGGCCTCACTGTGGGCCTGCTCTGGATGCGAGGTTTTGCTGCTGGCTGGCCCCAAGGGTGGGATCTTGTACTGGTTTACAATGGGGGTGAGGCCTAACAGGTGGCCTGCAGCTAGTGCTGGGGTCATTAGGGTGGGGCCTTGCTGTGCTGCTGGTCTGCATAGAATGCTTGCTTGCTTCAGGCCTGGACAGGGAAGGGGTCTCACTGGTGGATTGCCCTGGGAACCTCATTGCAGGCCCCCTGCTATGTGGCCTGCCAGCTGCTGCTCTCAGACCTTGCTCCCCATCCACTCCAGTGAGACAGATCTTTCCTGCTGTGCTGGTAAGCTGCTTCCCCACTCCTCACTCAGTGTGGAGAGTTTTTCAAAGTTGTTTGGAGGAAAATTTAGAAGGGCTTCATGGAGTTCCTTCCCCAAGTTCCTAGCCCAAGAAGTTCTCTGTATTATTCCTTTTTTATCCTCCACAGTATGCAGCAGTATCTTGACACAAGAAATATCTGTTGAATGAATGGATGGAAGGACTAGTAATTCAGAGTTTCTAATAATGGTACTCCACCTTTGCTATCCACCTTTCATCAGACTCTCACCGGTGGCACCCAGAAGCTGTAGCATGCACAGTGACCACACACTAATAAAACTGTCTCAGCAGATGGGCTAAATCAGATTAAGGATAACTAACAGGTCTCAAACCGTTAGGGGAGTTAGGGGATGTCTACCCCAAGCATGTGAAGACATCCCCCTGTGGAATGGGTGGATGAGAACAATTTGTTCCAACAGCTGTCAAGGTGGCAGAAGTAGCACATGGAGCACTGGTAGCTTAGTCAAACATCAAAGACCCCAAGGTCGTCTACTGCATTCCAGTCCTCTTGACTTTTGTCCTGCTGCTGGATTTTGGTGACTCTGGAAGAAAGAATGAAGCTAATGATTTTGTGCAACTCTGCTTCACGAAAATCCAAGTCATATATAAGTCATCACCCATGATGTCATTGGTCTTCTTAAAGCAAAGGACAAACAATAATTACTCTGAGTAAAGGATTCAGCTGGGGCAGCTAGGTGGCACAGTGGATAGAGCACTGGCCCTGAAGTCAGGAGGACCTGAGTTCAAATCCAGCTTCACACCAAACACTTAACACTTACTAGCTGTGTGACCCTGGGCAAGTCACTTAACCCCAACTGCCTAAGCAAAAAAAAAAAAAAAAAAGAATTCAGCTGATCAGTTCAATTAGAGAGAGCATGCCACAGTTGGAAAGAGTCCATCTATTTATTAGGAGCCTAGATTTAGTAGCTGATGGCCGCAATTTGAATGATATTGTATGACACTGGACAAGTTATAATATCCTTGATCCTCAGTTTCTACATATGTAAGATGAAGGTCTTAAACTAGATGATTGTTAATCTTTAATCCAATTAAAAAAAATTTTAAGTTACAACTGGAGTTCTGTTGCTAAGCAGATTCCTTCCTCTTGTTTTCTTTTAAGAATAGGATTATTTGTTTTGGATGGAATGAGTGTTGCCATTCTGGTGGCCACAGCATAGACTAAATGATGTCCCAAGATCCCTAAACCTTTAAAATTGTAAAGTATTTTTGCAGTTCTTATTAAGTAGAGATTTATCACAAGAAAATTAATCTATTTAGCCAGGAAAAATAAATATCATTGCTTTTAATATCTGTGGCCATTAAATGTTCCCTTGCATCAGATGTCCTGATGGAAAGCTGTTATATCAATGAATAAATAAAAATTCTCCCCCTCTTTTGACACTGCACAATCTACAAAATAATATGGGAGAAATTAGAGATTAAGATAGGAGCCATAAGGTAAAAATTTCAATAAGTTTGGCAGCCAGGATAACTATCCAATAGCAGATGCTGTCTGATAGCAAAGAACATATTTATAATGAGTTTTCTGTAATTAAAGAAAAACTAATTATAAAGGAGTGAAAAGAACAAATATTTCGTTCCGGTAGCCCTTGAAGTATCAATTAGTTAAAAAAAAAAGTAATACAGGAATACTATTTTCAGTTGGAAACAAAGTAAATATTTTGCCACAGAAAGGCAAAATATTTGGAGTTATAGGGTTTTAATATTGAAATCTCTAAAGCTTTTCCTAATCAAAAAAGTGCATGCAAGGTTTTTTGGGTTTGCTTTTGTTTTTTGTTTTGTTTTAGGCAGTTGGGGTTAAGTGGGGTTAAGTAGTTGAACTGATCAGCTGAATTCTTTTTCTTTTTTTTGCTTAGGCAGTTGGGGTTAAATGACTTGCCCAGGGTCACACAGCTAGTAAGTGTCAAGTGTTTGGTCTGAGGCTGGATTTGAACTCAGGTCCTCCTGACTCCAAGGGTGGTGCTCTATCCACTGCACTTCCTAGCTGCCCCTTGTTTTTGTTTTTTGCTAGCTACTCAGAAGTCTGCTGATAGAAAACTTGGAGATAAATGGGATTTTATTTATTTTTTAAATTATTTTTGATAGTTTTGTAATGAGAGGAGCTATAGGACTGAGAAAAATGAATTTAACCTCAAAACAATGAAAAAGTGGCTAGTGAGCTAGGATATTCATGCAATGAGTATCATCCAACCTAATTATAGTATACACACAAAAAGAGAGGTTGTATTTGCATTTTGACAGTAGTTCTTTAAGACACAGGTGAGAGTGTGGTAGTCTCAGGTAACCAAAGGACACAATGAAGAACATGCCTTGAGCATGTCAAACTATTCATCATGTTCCCAGTTTAGTTTGATTTTCCTCAGCTTCATACACCTGACTTATGCATTCTCAGCCTCAGTTTCCTCATCTGTAAAACTGGAATAATAAAATCTCCCACTTCATAGTATTATTGTGAGGACCAAAGGAGATAATATTCAAATCTTCAAGCATTAAAAACATTAGATTTTTGGGTGAAGGGGTGGAAAGGGGGACTCATTCTGATGCTTTTCTCTTTCTGTCCTTTGATGTTATTTCCATGTACTCAATTCAGGCAGCATGCTCCAGTTCTTGATGATTATATTGCTATGTTTTCTGTCTTTCTTCTGATTTGTTGACTTGGCCCCATATTCTGTCCTGGCTCTGCCTTTGCTTTGGCTTGATTCAGAACCTGGTAAGATACTTGCAAGCTCCACATCCCCCACCCCCCACCAAACTCCTATACAATGCATAGTAGCACAGGTTAATCCAATAGTTCAGATACAATATAGAAAACAAATGCAAAAGGAAGTATTTTAAATAAAATTGGTATATTTTAGTGTTGACTATGTTGTCTATGGTGGTTTATAATATTACATAAGGAAAGAAGATAGTAAATATTGCTTTTCAGGATACTTAACATTTGCTTAAGTATTTGGGTGGAGGATTTATAATAGAAAGGAGGTAAGATTTGAAGTCAAGGCATCTGGGACAAAATTGGCTCTACCATTTAATTCTTGTGACTTTGGACAAGTCATTTCAACTTTTCTGGGCCTCAGTTTTTTCATCTGCAAAATTATCTTGGTGAGCTTTTTGAAGTTCCTTTACACTCTAAATTTATGATCCTATACAAATAATCCTATGGTCCTATGATTTTAAGTTTGACTTGGGTCCTACTGGGAATAGATTTGTTTTTGTTTTCCTTAAGAGGAAAAGGTGAGTGTTCTAATAGGAAATACAGAATACAGCAGAAATACCAAATACAGCAAATGAACTCTACATATTTTGGTTTTTCTCCCCTTCCAAATTTCTGTTTAAATCATTACAGGTTTCATAGTAGTATCTTTAATAATGTCTATATGAATTAGATGAAGTGGAAAATTGAGTTTTTTTTGGAGGGCAGAATTGGATATCTGACTTTAAA
Source organism: Vombatus ursinus (assembly GCF_900497805.2). Lineage (NCBI taxonomy): Eukaryota > Metazoa > Chordata > Mammalia > Diprotodontia > Vombatidae > Vombatus > Vombatus ursinus. The sequence continues at coordinate 33,317,833 of NW_020954585.1, forward strand.
AAAAAGGTTTCCTCAAGACAAAAACCTGTTTTTTTCCCTCAAAAAATTCCTTTCTGATCTATCTTTAAAAATACTTCAACTACGCCTTACGAAGTCTGAAATTAAGATTATAAAAAGTGTTCAAATTGGACTGGGACTATCAAGACACAATTTTCCTCCACAACGGAGCCATGATGAACGGGGTATTTTTGTGTGTATTTTTATAAGAAAAAAACATATTGGACACAGCAGGATTTTTTTTTATAACACAAACAACCATAAAAAGGCCTATGTTTTATGGTCTTCCATCCAGTTTACTATAAAAATGTAGTTTTGGTCAAAGTCTAAAAAGTATTGCTCAAATATCCATCATTCTTAATTTTCAAGTTTCCAAAAGCTTGGGGACAGCTCTGTATGTTAATTTAAGAAGAAATAAATATTCTGTGTTCTGGGGAAACTCAAGAATCTGATTTGTCTTGTCAATGAGGCACCAACAAGGTAAGAGTATAATAATGGAGCTTATAGTTTATCAGGGGCTGCAGTGAAGATGGACTGAGGACTACAGATTTGCCTTCAACTTATGGTTAGAACCATTAGATGCATGAGAAAATCCTTCCTTTTACCTAACCTTAAATATCTTAGCTACACTTTAAAACTGATTCTTCATGACTTATCATCAGTAGAGATTTAAAATGCTTAAAATAATTATAATAATAATTTAAATTAATTTAAAAATTTAAATATGCTATAAAAGATTTTTTTTTTGCATCAAAGGTGTGATATCCAGGATATATAGGGAACTCATACAAATACATAAAATAGTCATTAGATAAGTGTCAGTGGATAAGTGTTAAAGGCTATAAACAAATAGCTCTCAAAAGAATTGCATAGAATTAACAACCATATGAAAGATATAAAACAAAATAAGATTGAGTTCATGCTCAGCAAATTATTAAAAATGACAAAAGATGGAAATAAATGTTGGTGGGACTATGTAAAGACAGGTAAGCTAATAAACTACTGGTGGAGCTGCAAATTGGTCCAACAATTCCAGAAAGCAATTTGAAATTATGCTAATATGTATGTAATCTATTGCTATTTCAATAACCTCATGGTGGGTCTGCCTACCTCATCTCTCCCTACTCCAATTCATCCTGCATTCATTTACCAAAGTGATTTTACTAAAAATATGTCTGACTATGTCATCCATCTACTCAATAAATTCCAATGGCTCCCAGCCTCCTCCAGGATCAAATACAAAATGCTCTAGTTGGCATTCAAAACCTTCATAACCCAACCCCTTCCTACCTTTCCAAGTCTTCTTATAACATACTCCCCAATATATATTCTTCAGTCTAGTCACACTGGTTTCTTGACTGTTCCATGGAAAATATACTCCATTTCCCAGCACTGGGCATTTTCTCTGGCTGTCCCCCATGCCTGAAATGCTCTCCTTCCTCAGCTCTGCCTACTGACATCCCTGGCTTTCTTCAGCTCCCAACTAGAATCTCATCTTCGAGAGGAAACCTTTCCCAAGCCCTCTTAATTCTACTTCCTTTTCTCTGTTTCCTATTTACCCTGTATATAGCTTGATTTGTATCTATTTGTTTGCATATTATCTCCCCCATTGGATTGTAAGTTCTTGAGAGTAAATATTGTCTTTTGACTCTTTTTGTATCATCACACCCCTCAACTGAGTATTTCACTTAGCTTTACAGTAGACTAAAACTATGACTATAATTATACAGAATTATAACAGCACAGTACTCAGCATGTAATAGGCTCTTAATGAATATTTGTGTATTGATTGATGAATACTTTTGTATCCCACTTTAGGCATTTATGCCAAGGAGATCAAAAACAGAAAGGTATACTAAGTATTCATAGCAGTACTTTTTGTGATAGGAAAGATCTGGAAACAAAGTTGATGCCTGTTCATTGGGGAATGCATTAACAAATTTTGGCACATGAATGTAATGCATTGCTATAATTAATTATGAATATGAAGGATCCAAACATTTGAAGGTTTGATCAAATAAACAGAATGAGAAAAAAAACCAATATACACAATGACTACAACAATGTAAAGGGGTAAAAACCAACTCTGAAGTAGAATGTTATGTAATTATGACCAAAAAGCCTGGCCCCAGAGAAGTTGAGAAAACGTACCTCTCTCACTTCTAGGCAGAAGTCTGGGGTTATGGGTCCGGAATATTACATATACTGTCAGACTCAAATGATATGTTGGTTTTACTGAACTGCTTTTTTTTCTCTTTATTTTTTCTTTTTCTTTTTCTCTTTTTTGTTCTTTGCTTCAAAGAATGTCTCAGTATTTAGAGGTGAAAGGAAGTATACATTTGAAAGATAATATAAAATATTAACAAAAACATTTTAAGGAAAGAAAATCTGTATGAGAACGTCATATATTTGCCAACTGGATAAATTGGAGAAAGCAACATGGTCTAATGAAATAAGTATTTACCTAATAGTCAAGAGAACTGAGCTGAGCCTTGGCTTTGCCACAATCTGGCTGTGTGCCCTTGGGCTATTCAGTTCAATTCAGTATAAGATAGGTGGGTCCATGTGAGTTGTCTCAATGTGTTGATGTGGCTTGTGGGTGTCATGAATATATGATTTGAAGCTTGGCCTCTCTCTGCGAAGAGGAGGAGAGGCCAAAGTCATACTTTCAAGCTCACTGATGGTTAAGAGGTAGAGAGGGAAAGGAAGGCCCCAGGAGTGCTACTGAGGCTGAATGCTCTTTTCTCTAGTCTCTGAAAGGGTTATTAGACTAGAATTATTTCTTATCTGCCCCCACTCAAATGTCTCTCTGGTCTAGAAGAACAAGTCTAGGTTCAGAAGGGTAATCACTCCCCTGGTTGCTGTTAAGGGGGTAACTCTTAGCTTATACTAACCAAATTAACCCCTTCCCACCAATCACTGGTTACACAAATGATTGATCCAAGCAAAATGGCAAACAGAAATTGAAGTGCTACAATTAGAATATTTCAGAAAATGCACTAAAATGAATGAATTCTTTAGCTATGAACAAGATAATATTTCAGCTCAAAGCAAGAGAGAGAATGACCTTACCCAAGAATCTAAATCAGTGGTGTCAAACTCAAGTAGAAATGGATACCTGAAGCTGTATAATGACTTAAATTAATATTTTCAATCATATCAAATTAGTATTATCTATGTTGTATTATATTTTTATTTATTTTATTAAACATTTCCCAATTATGTTTTAATCCGATTTAGGTTGGCTGCACACAGGCCTCAAGTCTGACACATCTTATCTAGATAACAACTCTATCATTTTGGGGTGCTAGGTTTCCCCACATGTATGGCTTGTTAGAAAAATCTGAAACAAAAATCTACTACAATGAGTGAGTGAAGGAAAGTCTTTATTATGCTTCTCACAAGAAAATGGGCACAACACACATAAGTAGCACGTGGCACTGGTTCAGTGGTAGAATCAACTTTTAAACCATTAGTAAGATCCGTACTCCACCCATCAGGGCTCCTACTGGTCTAGTTCATTTGAGTTACCCGCCTCCTGGACAGCCCATTCCATGTTCTTCCTGGTCAGGTCACTCAGCTGATCTCTGTGGGCCTTCTCTTCTCCACAGATTGACTCCTAATTGCCAGAACTAATTCTATCTCGACTCCATAGCTAGCTCTCTTTCTTGCTAACAAAGGTCAACCTCCTTGAGCATAATACAGAATATTGATACCTAAAACAACAAAGATGCAGAAAAGGCTTTGACAAAATTTAATACCCATTTATGTTTTTAAAAAAATTTTATAGTATATTTTTAGAACAGACTGTTGTGCAACATATTAAATAGTATGCATGGTTACTGCAGTATCCAGGCTATATATTCAATCAATGATTGTTGTAATAAACTAAAGATGATCATTCCAACAAATTATTCTTACTAGTATATTAATTATTGAATTTCTTAAGCAAATGAATTGTTGTCCCACACACCCTGTGCTCCCCATCTGCAAAAGCCCCCAGTGTTTGTTTACAGAAAATTAGGCACTGCTAATTAATAGGATGTCACAATAGCAAGATATGATTAGTTACCATATGGATTTGAGAAAAATAAATTATGCATGCTGGTTTAACATTTATATGCACTTATTATGTACCAAGCACAGTGCTAAACACTTTACAATTATTATCTCATTTGATCCTCACCACCACCTTGGTAGCTAGGTACTATTATTATCCTCATTTTGCAAATGAGGAAACTGAGGCAAGCAACTTAAATGATTTACCCAGTATCACACAGCTGGTAAGTGTCTGAAGCTAGATTTAAACTCAGGTATTCCTGACCCCAGGCTCAGTGCTCATCTTCTACACCACTTCTATGTGCCTAAAATATTTATTTATTTAAAAAATAATTTTAAAGGACCAAAATTCAACTATACTAAAATATGCAATTGCACTGGCACTCTTACTCAGTCTAGCTTATTATGGGGCAAGGGTAGGGGTGGGGGTTGATGGAGCCAACTCAAGTTGGATCACAAGAATCTATTGTTAAACTTTCAATATGAACATTTAATGCTTGGAAATTGGCAAAATTATGAATCAGGGTTTGTCATATTGCTTTCACTAAAATGCTGTTGATTTACTAAATTATGAGTATTAATTAATTATGAATTGATATTTTAGTGAGAACAGATTTATTTTGAATCATTAACAAATAAGATATTTTAAATATTGTTTATTTCATCTTTATCTCATCTTAAATGCTTCTATTTGTGCATATTTTATAAGGCACATAATAGAGTCAGATAGCAATACATTATATATTTTACAAATAAATGAATATACATATGTTGGGAGTGCACGCTCAAAAATTTTTATTGAGGGGTGCTCAACCAAAAAATTCAGCGACCACTTCACTAGATGATCTCTCAGGTCCTTTCTAGCTTTAAATCCTATTATCTAAACCTTCACCTGGATAAGTAGCTACCTGGTTATATCACCCTTTATTTGGGAATACTGAAATAGGGTTAGGGACCTTTAAAACTGCAAATTTCCAATCTTGACCTTTAGCTAACCCACCCAGATTCAGAGAGAGAGAGTATATGTGTGTGCAGGAAAGGGTAGGAGAAAGGAAGGAAGGAAGGAAAAGGAAGGAAGGAAGGAAGGAAGGAAGGTAGGAAGGAAGGAAGGAAGGAAGGAAGGAAGGAAGGAAAAGGAAGGGAAGGGAGGGAGGGAAGGGAGGGAGGGAGGGAGGAAAGGAAGGAAGGAAGGAGGAAGGGAATATTACTACAATCAATCAACAAGTAAATATTAAGTACCTACTAGACTACTAGCCAGCACAAGTATATAAAAAGGAATGAAATGATTCCTACTCTGCTTACATTCTATAGTAGTCCCATTAAGTTTTGCCTGTAATTCTGATGAAAGAATTTGTAAAAATCATTTCAACTTTTAAAAAGTCATATTCTTACTTTGTCCTCACTCAACGATCAGTAAGTGGGTATCCACGTGTTCATTTCTTTACATATTAAATAGGTTACAATAGGACTCTAGCAGGCTAAGTCACCAGGACCAGTTTTTGTTTTTGTTTTTTTTAACTATTCTGTATCATTTGGCTGTACCTTAAGATCCAGAGGTGCCTTATATTTTTTGCCATCACTCCTTTCCATTACTTAGAGGTTGCTTCTCCCATGTGAAGAAATGTTATGGCCCCACATTTAAGGAAAGAAGTCTATTTTGTATTTGCCACTAAATTTAAGATTAATTGAAGTTTTCATGGTTAAAGAAAGAAGGGTATAGGGACAGCTAGGTGGCATAGTAGATATAGCACTGGCCTTGGATTCAGGAGGACCTGAGTTCAAATCTGGCCTCAGACACATAATACTTATTAGCTCTGTGACCCTGGGCAAGTCACTTAACTCCATTTCCTAGCCAAAAAAAAAGAAAGAAGGGTCTAAATTCAATCACCAAGTTATTCAAGGATTTATTTCTCATATTCATTCCCATAAAAATATGTCTGAGGGAAGAAAATAACAGTTTCAACTGAGTTTTGTGAGGTACTATTTGTTCAACTTTAGCCTTTTATTTTTCTTCCTTTTTCTTCTTTCTTCTATATAAAATACGTTGCAAATTTTAAAATATGATGGAAATGTGAAATATTGTTATGATTATAACTTCCTCTATTCCTGAGTCCCTCCCCTTTCTCTTCTTTCCTTTCTTTTTATTTCTCTTTATCTCACTAAAAACCAAAAAAGTAAAGGAAAGAGATAGTTTATTACTTTCTCTGAGCATAATGTTTCAAATTGAATGCATTTACTCCACATTTTTAAAGGATTACTTAATATTCTGATATCTTGGATATAGAACAGGAATCAAATGTTTTCTTTTGACTATCTTTTTTCTCTTGGAATAAAAATTCCTGTAATCCATCATGCAGAAAACTACTTAAATAAAATCACCAATAACCTATCAGCCAGCAAAGGAAGCCACATTGTCTTTTCTGTGTTCTTATACTTTTCAAGAGACGATCTGAGTATTTCATGTTGATTGCTTGATTGGCTGCAGAGGGACTCTTTAAAAACACTAAAAAAAATCAGAAATCCAGTACAAATCAAACATAAATGGTTATCAATCATGCACTTGGGGTATTATCTGAGGTTTTTACTCAGAAAGATGCCATTAAAAGTTGCAAAAATTAATTGGTGCCATTGAATGTAATGGCCCTTCCTGACACAGTTTCTCAAATATAAAGAAAAATTATGGATAACGTAAATTCCTTGTGGGATTCTTATAGATGTCTGCTTTGTTCTGTTATTGTTTATTGCAAATGTTATTACTGTGATCTATTGCCCTATCATGTTTTGTCTATACTGCTATGCCATTCTGCAGCCCACAACAACTGAGGGTTTTACTCACTGGCTAAGATGGTGTTTATTTGAAATTTCTTTGCCTTATATATTCCAAGAATGTCTCAAGGTGTTCATTTTGTGTGTTTAAATTTTTATACAGCAACGGATCTCTAATGATTGATTAAATATTGACTTAAACCCTTTTTAGAACAACTCTTAATCTTATTTAAGTTCAGGGTTTCTGTGTTAGCTTCCCAGAAGGTTTCTTTCCAGCTTAATAATGGCTATTACATTGTTTGAATCAATGGATAGAGATGTGGCTTCTTTTTCAATAACAAGACTGGTATAATTAGCAATATTTTAAATAACTCAGATTAAATTTACTCAGATTAAAACATTTGCATTTTCCTAATTAGAGAATCATTTTACATTTCTAAGAAAGTTTAAGTAAACTGTATCTTTATCAGTGTTTTGTAATTAGGGGATTATTTGACCAATTATCTGCAATAAGGGGATTATCTGACCAATTCAAGCAGTCGTCTGATCAACCAAAGCAGATTATTGGCTGTGGACCACTTTCTGGAGGTTACTGAAGGATGCAGTAAATTCCTCATGTTTGGCTGACTGAGGATCAGCTTCCCCAAACCTGAGGACTGTAAAAAGTATGGTGGCTGTTCTCTTATTTTTCAGAAATTCTTCTTCACATTCTCCCTTCCACAGAGCAGAAAAGCAAGAGAGTACAACTTTTGCATGTTCAATATATTTTTACCCACATGAAATGCTACTGCCAAAAAAATTGTTTCACTCAGTATCACTAAGGAAAGAAATTTTGCTTCTCAATATTTGGAATATTCTTGAGTATTCAGTGTTTATTTCTCTCTCCAAATCCACTTTAAAATATTTGTTATCAGAGAACTTGCCTTGAAAAGTTATAATGTATCAATCTTAAAAAATATTTTCTTAATTTGAGTTCATTATGTTTTATGTAGTTTATAAGAACTGGTCTTCATGATGCTGCCCAATGATCTTTGTAATCTATCCTTTTCAACAACTTATATAAATCCCCATAGACACTATTCCAAAAACTTTCTTCTCTCCTCTTGTCCCCACAGTTATACCCAACACAATAGTCTCTACACTTAGAGCTAATGATTGGCCTTGCCTCCCACTTTGCAGTGCATTGAGACCATTTGATTTGCTATCCCTCAGCTCTCAGACTTAGTGAATCCCTCTTCCCATTCCCTAATGCTGTTCCCTCCAGGATTTTGCTCTAGCAGTTATCCTTTTTCTCACATAGATTTTCAGTATCTCCTTCAGTTTTGACTCCTTCTAATCTGCCCATATAAATATGCTTGGTTTTCCCTAGTCCTAAAAATACTTTCCCTTGACCATCTCATCTGGCTCTTCTCCTTCACTGCTGAATTTCTTGAAATTGTCATCTATATCCAATGTTTCTGCTTACTTATCACTCATTTTCTCTTTAACCCTTTGTAATCAGGCTGCTGTTCCCACTCCTATTAAAATTGTTCTCTCCTAGGTCATTAATGACCTTTCAATAACTAAACCTAGCTGTAAGGCACACGAATAAGAAAACATATATCTGGAACTACTCATAACTCTGGCCTATCTGGATGTCTATGGCCTCTTTAAGGAATAATCTGCATCATGTGTCATCTGCTTCTTTTTTGAATCTAATTTCCTGCTAGACAAAGCCACTTCTTTATATTCTTGGGCCCATGAAGTACTGTTAAACTCTTTTAGGTAATAGTAATCTTAAGTTTGGAATCTACAGAGTTTCCCATATCTGTTCCCTTGGCTAGGCACTAAGGCGGTGGAATACTCTTAGTAAAAAGTAGTTCCCTTTAATCATGTGGTCTGTACAATATTGTAATGATGACCAACCATGAAAGATTTACTATTTTGATCAAGACAATGATCCAAGACAATTCCAAAGGACCTATGATGAAAAATGCTATCCTTCCAGAGAGAACTGATGGACTCTGAATGCAGAATGAAGCATAGTTTTTAATTTCCTTTATTTTTCTTAGTTTTTTTTTTATATATTTTCTTTTGCAAATTGGCTCATATGGAAATATATTTTGCATGGCTTCACTTGAATAATCGATATCAAATCACTTGCTTTCTGAAGGAGGGACGTGGGGCAGAAGGGAGTGAGAGAATCTGGAAGTCAGATTTTTTTTAAATGGTTTTTAAAAATTGTTTGCATGTAATTGGGAAATATTTAATGAAATAAATAAAAATATATTTTAAAAAAATCATGAGATCTATAAAGCTATCCAAGTTTCCTCTGTAAAGGCTTTGAGGGTCTTTTCCTTGAGTCATAAAGGGTAATGAAGGCAAGCTTTTAAGAGATTTACTCTGTCTTAAACTGTATGTGGCCTTTCCCCAGACAGCTCTTCAAAGTAGCATTGGAGGCCACTTTCTCCAATCAGCATCTAAGTTGTCCCTCCAATCAAATCAGCTCTCAGCTGCCTATTGAGTTACTAACCCTACCACAAGTTAGTATTGAGGCCTAACTCAAATGCTACCTCTTCCAAGACATTTGCCTTATTCCTCCCCCACCCCCCAACAGTAGTGACCTTCCCACTCAGAATTCACATACCATGTTGTTTTGGAACTTCACAAAGCACTTATATAGTTATGTGTATTTAAGGTTTACAAAATGCTCTGTAAACATCATATCATTTGATTCTCATGACAACTGTAGAAGAATAAACGGAGGTGCAGAGAAGTTAAGTGACTTGATCAGAGTCACACAGTTAGTAACTGAGTTGGGATTTAAACTCAGCTCTTCCTGACTCCAAGTCAAGCATTCTATCCACTATGCCATGTAGCTGCCACATGTTCTTTAATATAATCACCAGTGTTTTCCTTTGGGGGCTAAAACAGTGAGTCCCTCTACTCAGATACTACTCTCATAAATATTTTGTCATCAGCTTAAAGAGCATAGAATTAATATGCATAAACACAGTGCAAATAGAAACCTCTTAGAACAAACAAAAATATCCTATGGTTTATGGGCCTCTCTCTTGACATCCTTGAAATATTTAATTAGGCCAGGCCTGTGATCTACACAATTCTACCAATTTGACTTTTTATAAATTTTTAAGTAATTATAACTCCTACTTGAGTAATCAAACTAATCATAAGATTGAGAAATGGAAGGGACTTCAGAACAGTATTTAGTCCAACACTTTCTTTCACTTTATAGCCCAAAGTCAAGTAAGTCAGAGAGTTGTAATTAAAACTCAGGACCTCTGACTCTATATCTGGCTGTCTCTCTACTGCTCCAAGTTACTCATGCATGACCAATTAAATTGAGCAATTAAGATAATTAGAATTATAATTTGGGATTCAGTTGCTTTGATAAGCTTAATGGCTAAGTTGGATCAACCATGTCAGAGCCCAATCCATTCCCTAGCAATCGGCCAAAATCAATCTGCATGCAAATGGATAACTTGGTGTTTATAGGCAGCCTTAAAAATGCGATCTCAGTAATAGGCTGTGAACTTGTCAGTGTCTAAGACATGTATTGAGGCATGATTTGCTCTTGGCTCTGACTATGGTGCTCTGTTTTTGTTCGCCTCATTCTTGCTGAATGCCATTCTCCTCCTATCCCTGCCCCTTAAGCCTCTCTCTGGTTCAAGTTCTGGCATCTTTCTCAGTTCAGCACTCCATTCATGCTGATTGGTTACAAGAGCCTGGATAAAGCCTTAGTGTAGTGACAAGAATGGACTATTAAGTTTCTGACAGCATATTTTTCCCTTTAAAACTATTTTACTGCAAACAAATGAAGCCAACCAGCACTGAGTATGAATTGGAAAAGACAGTTGAGAAAGCTAGACCAGAAAAAAAAAGAGATTTATTAGATTAAAAAAAAATTAAAGGATACTAATTTTTCTTTCTACCTTAAACTATGTAGTCTTTTGTCCTGTGTAGCATTCTAACCTCTTGCCATGTAATCTATTTGACACTGTGTCTGTTTCATGATGCATTCTGAAGGGTCATGCCCAGTATCACAGTCTCTCCAAGGGCTTAGGGTTGCTTGTGCTTTTTGATGTTTGCACCCTCCAGCAGACCAGATAAGTAGATGAATGAACATGATAAATGGGCATAATGGGGATGTGATAAGAATTCAGGCCCTTGGCATGAGTTATGTCCTGTGTCATCCAGAAGTGGGGATGCTCTCACTTATCTTTCCTCTTTAATTTCTTAATTACAGAGAAAACATATTTCCAGCCTAACCACAGAGAACTTTGGCCAAACATTTTGCGACTGTTGTCTGAGACAAAAATGCTCACTCCTAGGTTCTGTTTTAAGTTTCTTTAGAACAATTTTCCTTCCAAGTAACTGAAACCCTTTTTTTTTATGTAGCAATATTTCTATGGTCAAAATAGCAGTGACTAGAATAGAGATAAAAGCATGATCTAATACAGGCGTTGGCAATCATCAGTTTTCATCAATAGTGGCTAGAGTGCTAGATTTTGAGCAGGAACATTTAGACTGACTTACTACCTATGTGACCATAGGGGAGTTCCTTAGCTGTTTTGAGCCTCAGTTTCTTCACCCTCCAAATGGTAATAATAATTACACTATATCATAGGATTTTTGTTGGAATCAGGTAATATAGACCCACATGTACAAATATATTTATGGCAGATTTTTTTATCCTTTTTTTAAAGGCAAGGTGCTGGAAACTAAAGGGGTTCGCACTTTGGAGTAATGGCTGAATAAGGTACTGGATATGAATGTTATGGAATACTTTTTGTGCCATAAAAAGTTATGAAAGGGACCATTTCAGAGAAACCTGGGAAAATTGTATGAACTAAGTGAAGTGAGCAGAGTCAGAATAGCAATTCCTACCACAACAACAACACTATAAAAACAAAAAAACTTGGAAAAACTTAAGAATTCTAATCAACACAATGATCAACCAGGACTCGAGGGGACCAACAATGAAAAATGCTCTCCACCTCCTGACGGGAGATGATGGACTCAAGGTGAATAATGAGACAAATGTTGTTTTGAAATGGTCAGTGTAGGAATTTGCTTTGCTTGACTATGCATGTTTGTTATAATGGTTTTGTTTTGCTTTTTTTTTTTTGTCTGTTGGGGGACATTGGAGGGAGAGTAAATTAATGCTTATTAATTAAAAAATGTTAAATAAAATAAAAGTTACATTAAAGGATTTCAAGTGAGTTAATGTAAGTAAAGTGTTGCACAAACCTTAATATGGTATATAAATGTTTAACTATCATTTTTATGGAACCTGTGATTTCATTAGCATAAAGACCTCCTATTGAGGAATTCCCTCTCCCCAAAAAAAAGAGATGCCAGCCCTGCCACTTAAAGTCTTAGAAAATTGCCTAGGGCACTGAGGCCAAGTGACTAGCCCAGGGTCACATAGCTAGTATATGTAAGAAGTGGGAATTGAACTTCTATCTTTCTGACTCTGGAGCCTGCTTTCTATCTGCTACACCGTATCACCTCTCATAAATACTATCTCATTCTTCTCATCTTTTTTTCAATGGACTTCAGACTGAAATGGTTCATGTGATAAGTCATCATCTTACTATTAATCTTTTATATTTAATATGCTATAACCTATTTCAGAGGTATAGACAACTGCTTTTTTTCTAATTGAATGAAAGTATTGGAATGTAAACTCATTTTTTGTAGACTTACTGAAAGCATCTTTAGGATAGATTCAGTAACAGACAGAACAAAAGGGATAATGTTTACCTCTTCCTATTCACAAATGACTTTTATTTCTTCTGCTAAATTCCTATATCTTAAAAACATTTTGTTCCATGTAACTTGCAGCTTACAAGCATTTGGTATGCATTCTTAAATTTTTATAGATCGGTGGATTAGTCCACTGTAGTCCAGGGGATAGTCGAGGGGATTGTGGTTGACAATCCTTTCTGTGGTGATGGTCCCCATTCCAATAGAATTTATTTGTTTACTTCTCAAGGATGTTTTGAAATCTATATAGGGAAAAGAAAGGGAAGGGAACAAGCATTTATTGAGCACCTACTTTGTGCCAGGCACTGTTCTAAGTGCTTTATCAATATTATCTCGTTTGATCCTCACAACAACTTGCAAGGTAGGTAACAACCCTGTAAGGTAGGTGCTTTTATACTTGAGAAAACTTGGGCAATTAGAGGTTGAGTGACTGGCTCAGGGTGACACAGCTCATAAGCATCTGAGTCATATCTTTCTGACTCTGGACCCAGTACTTTATCCACTGCACCACCTAGCTGCCTCAGAAATATGAGAAACTTGTCTTCTGTCATCACCTGAAAGACAGAGAGTTTCTGATACACAATCAAGACAATAGATAATGTTTTGATTGGTGTTTGGTAGGTGCTATCTATCTATCTATCCAAATATATATATATATATATTTGGTGAGGCAATTGGGCAAGTTAAGTGACTTGCCCAGAGTCACACAGCTAGTAAGTGTTATGTGTCTGAGGCTGGATTTGAACTCAGATTCTCCTGACTCCAGGGCCAGTGCACTATTCACTGTGCCACCTAGCTGCCCCTCGGTGCTATATTTTTTAAGCCAGAAATGGTGCGTTGTACTTATGTTTACCTATACAATGTATATTTATCAATAAATTTGAGTTCATACAGGATACACTGTCATTTCTGGCAATGATGACTTGGTTCTCAATTTCAATTATAACCCTTCCATTTCTTGTAAATATACATCTGTATGGTTCAGCCATGTGTTCAATGTTCCCTTGTTGACATATTGTTGGTTAATTGTGGGTTTTTTCCTCCTTCACATACTTCATAATTTTTCCTTTCTTTTTTCCCCAAAGAAAGTGGGATCAACATCAGTAATCTGTAATTACAATGGTTTAACCCCATTTCTCTGTCCCTGATATTTTTATCCAACCTACGCAGATCACTGATTCTTACACTTACTGATTCTTACACTTACTGTTTCCTCTCCTTTTAATCCCTTTCCCTTGAGGATCCAGTCCTCAGAGATGAAGTTTGCTTTGCCTGTGACAATACCCTCCTTAATTCTAGCCTCCCTCTTAAACCTTTCCACCTTCCTCTCTGTCACTGCCTATATCCGTGTTGAATTTAATGTATTTCTACCCCAAACTCTTTATATCTATATGTGTTCAACCTTCCTTGGCCCAGGTTAGAAAAAACTTTTCCCCTCCTCACCTCAATTTGTGTACTCTTCTTTTAGTGTATCCACATTTTGAAAAATGGAGGGTTCTTTGTTCTTCTTCCTCATTTCCCTCTAATGTATTACATTTTCCCCCTCTTTCTTTCTTGTCTCAAAGCCATCAAATCATTTTTTTAAAAAATCTAATCATGTTCTTTTTTCTCATTTTTTACTTCCTCTGTGACCTGTGAAGATATTGGAATTCTGAAGAGGCATTTGTTTCTTCTCTTTCTATTGGAATATAAGCATTTAATCATCATCTAGATGCTTCTCGTTGTTCAACTGTATTTAACTTTCTAGGTTTCTCTTGTCTTCTGCATTTGTATTTCTAAGATTATACTCAGCTCTGGTATTTTTACCAGTAATACTTGATGCTCTTCTATGCTCTATTTTACTAAAAATCTATTTTTTTCCTTGTAAGATTATGCTCAGTTTCACAGAGTAAATTATTTTTTGGTTGTATGCCTTTTTATTTTTGCATATTGGCGTATCATACTATAAGCTTTCATTTTTTTTATTCCAGTTGCAACATAGACTTTCATTACCTTAATTGATCTCTTGGTACTTGAAGTGTGAGCAGTATTTTTTCTTTAACCTAGAAGCTCTGAATTTTGCAATGGTATTTCTAGATGTTTTCTAGAATATCTAGAAATTTAAGGTTTTTTTCAGGAAGTGACCTGTGGATCTTTTATAATTTTACTTTACCTTTTGGTCCTTATAATTCTGGGCAACCATCTTTTAGAATTCCTTGAATTATGGCATCTTGGTTTTTGTTTGATCATATGTTTTAGGGAGTCCAGGGATTCTTAAATTCCTCTCTCCTTAACCTCTATTCTAAACAGTTGTTTCAATAGTAGATACCTCATATGTTCTCATTTTTCAGTCTTTTGACAATGTTCTAATATTATTTATTGTCTCACTGAATCATCTTGTTCTCTTTTCTCCATTCTGTTTTTTTAGATGTTTTCCATTATGTCTTAAATAGTTCATTCTTCTCTATTTTTTCCCTAAGTGCTCTAATTTCATTATTTTTTATTTCCTTAATCATTTCTTCTATCTACTCTCAGAGACCTTGTTATCAGGCCATTTTTTTGAGGCTCTACTTGTACTAATTGTAGAGTCGTTTTCTTCTTCTGGTCTTACCTCTTGAGCATCTCATGACCCATACTATTTCTTCGCTGCATTCAATTTTTTTCCTCTCTTTTTTGTTTATAGATCTCTTCAGCCACATTTCCTGGAAGGGGAGTTTATTCCAGGGGCAGGCTCTGTTGTGCCTGCATGTTAGATTGGATGATTTTTCTAATCTCCTTCCATGCCTTCTTTCAAAGCCCTGCACTGCAATAGAGCTGAACCTAAAATTAGGACAAGTCTCCACCTTCTGCCTCTTCCTGTGGCTTCTGCCCTCCAGAAATCTCCTTTATGAGTACTGATTTTTGGCTGCATCTCTGTATCCTCTTCCTTGGGCTCAATCACCAACTTGTAGTTGACTGGACTGTCCCCTGTTACATCCCTGTTAAATATAAGAAACTCAAATCATGCTAGCTTCAGACCTCTTGGAGAACCCTGGCCTACATGCCTCTGCTCTGTCCCCATCTCCTTACACAGTAAGCTACTGGGATCTAACTTTGTTTCCTGCCATGACTCTGACAAACCCCAACTCGATATTGGAGATTGCATGACTTCAAGCCCCTAGGAGAGTCCCTCAGCACAAAGATGATTTTCCCTTGTCTCCTTCTAACAGGAACTACCTTTGTTCCCTGCTATGGCTTTGATAGGACATGTTACCCTGTTGGCTTTTGGCTTTATCTACCAGAATGTGCTGGCTTCAGGCTTCTCTGCTGTACTCCAATCAGATCACCTCAAGCACCTGGCTGTCATCTTGTATAAGCCTAAACTGGATGGAGGAGTTTTTAGGTGTTTCCTTTGGGTTTCATTGGATCATTACTTCATCTGATGTCCTTTTCAATCTTTGCTACGCTGCTTCTTAAGGGATGTGGGCTTCACTAGAACTTTCTAAATTACTGTCTTTGCTAGTAGTCACTCTCACTATTTTGGAAGCTTTTCTTTTCATATAGACTGGAAATTGGGAACGATTTGTATGGCAACATCTATTATAGTTGTTATTAATCTTTTTATAAACCAATATAATATCTTGGTGGTCTAGGGTTACTTTTCCAGTATAGTGTATTTGATGATTCTCAAGGATATTTTGAGGTATTCATTTGTAATATGGGGATCAGTCCACACAAGCTTCTGATATATAATTCTAGGTCATGTCTTGTTACTCAGTAAGTGCTAGTTTTTTTGCAGCCTATAATGTTATATTACAGTTTCTACTACTTCCTAGTATAACTTGTACTTATCACTCAACCTGGACTCCTAAGAGAACCCTTCTGAATTTCTGGTGGTTGTGGAGGAGCTATTTAATGAGTTTTCCAGTGGAATCATACAGCTTGATGTCACAATGGTTTGAGTATGACCGACCTGCAACTGTTTGTTTCCCTATTTATTTCTATGAATTTTAGAAATAATCACATTACACTAATCAGGGTACTAACCCAATTAGCATCTCCAGAGCCTAACTCACCAGCATTTTAGGGTCTTTGTTAGGCCTTTACAATTATAGTTATGATCTCAATGCACACCATGTCCCCATTGTACATGACCTTAGTTGGAATTACCATACATTGTCATTGCCATCCCTGACTCTTGGCATTGATGGTAGGTTGAACTGTGTGTAAGGCTAATAAATTATTGGCATGAATTTCCAGTGAAACTCCACCACTGCTCCTATTACCTCCTAGATCAGCCCTCTCAACTCCCATCATGAAAGACAATCACTGAAGTGCTCACAGTTTGCTGTCCTTTCCTGATCATCTTGAATACCAGAAAAACAAGGTACAGAACTTTTAACATACCACTTTTGAAAAGTTACCCACGCAAAAATAATGGTTGCACTTAAAAATATTTGTAGAACTCTTGGGACAAGAATATAGCAATTTGAAAATTACTTCCATAAAGTTGATTTTTATTTTATTCCACCAAATAGACATGTCCCTAGCCAGAGATTTCAGCATGGCAATGATAGCTGCATCCCTCAAATTAAAGCCACACCTCAGGTTCTTAAACTCTCTTTATCTTTTAAAGATGTTGGTTATTACCTAGCACAAATTCCTCATCTTTTAATGAGATAATTAAAACCCAAGAGAGGTAAGACAGCTTGGTTCAGGTCACATAGTGGCAGAGCCAGGACTAGAACTTATATGTCTGCTACCTCTTGCACTGTTTCCTTGAAACTTAAACCATGCCTATACAATCAGAATCATCTCTAGAAAGAACAGTATACTTAGAATCATGAGAATCCTCTTGACTACCTTCTTCTCCACAAATTTGCTGTGTGAACTGGGCCAAGTCACGGTCTCTGTGGATTTGTTTCCTCATCTATATAATGAAAAGGTTTGACTGGATGATCTCTCAGACCCAAGGTGTACATTTGAAATTCAATGATTCTGAAACACATGTAAACAACATCTTCAGTATGACGTGAGAACCAATGCAAAATACTGCCTGTCCACAGCTATCAGTCTTCCTTTCCATTTTTTTTTATTTTTTTAATTTTTAATTTAGGAAATAAAGCAAACATATAGATAACATAATATAGTGAAGATAATTGCACATGAAATGACAAATCTATCATGTACAACTTGCTATTCCTTTTAAATATATAATCAAGTTATGTAAATTTCTTTTTTCCCTTTTTTTCTTCCCTCCCCACCTTGCCTAAAGGATGGCTATCATTAAACATAAATATATATAATATGAATTATATATGTAAAATTATTCTATACATACTTCTATTTATCATTTCTTTCTCTGGATATAGATAACTTCTTTTTCTTTATATTTAATTAGGGTACTTATTTTATACATATGCAATCATGTTAAACATACTTCCACATTAGTCATGTTGTGAAAGAAGAATCAGAACAGAAGGGAAAAACCACAAAAAACAAAAAACAAAAAAAAGAGAGAAAACAGCATGCTTCGATCTGCATTCAGACTCCATAGTTCTTTGTCTGGTTGTGTTTAGTATTTTCCATCACAAGTCTTTTGGAATTGTCTTAGATCGTTGTATTGCTGAGAAGAGCTAAGTCTATCATAGTTAATCATTACACAGTGCTGCTGACACTGTATATAATGTTCTGTTGGTTTTTCTCACTTCACTCAGGGCGTCAGTTCATGTAAGTCTTTCCAGGTTTTTTCTGAAATCCTCCTGCTCATCATCTCTTTATAGCACAATAGCATTCCATTTACCACGACTTATTCAGCCATTCCCCAATTGATGAGTATCCCCTTAATTTCCAATTCTTTTTCACCACAAAAAGAGCTGCTATAAATATTTTTGTACATGTAGGTCCTTTTCCCTTTTTTATAATCTCTTTGTGACACAGACCTAGTAGTACTATTGCTGGATCAAAGGGTATGCACAGAATTTGGCTATTTATAATAGTCAAAATGACTTACTTACTCAAAGTCATTCTTAAAACAATATTGCTATTACTGTATACAATGTTCTCTTGGTTCTGCTCATTTCACTCTTCATTGTTTTGTACAAGTCCATGTTTTTCTAAAATAATTGAGCTCATCATCTCTTATAGTACAGTAGTATTCCAGCACAATCATATACCCCAGTTTGTTCAGTCATTCCCCAATTGATGGGCATCCTTACAATGTCCACTTTTTGCCATCACAAAGAGAGTTGCTATAAACATTTTAGAACATGTAAGTTTTTTTTTCCTTTTTTCCCTAATCATCTTTGGAAATAGACCTAGTAGTGGTATTGCTTCCTTTCTATTGTTAACAAGTTCCCCTTCAGATTCTTTCTTCTTCTCATATTCCTTCCATCTCCTGACACTTGCTGAAACCTAGGTTTTCTCTGAAGTCAACACATTTCTTACCATCCTTCTCTCATGCCCTCAAAGACATAGCACCAGAAGGAAGAATGAACATACTTCTTGCTCCCCACTTTCACTTCCAGACCCTTGTTCTGCTACATTTCTCAACATCTCCTTCAAAGTTCACTCCTTCAGATTATATTGTCCTGCCAAGATCCTTGTCAACTGTCATCTGCTGACCTCCAGGTAGTTCTTCCTCTTTCCTCAATGAATTCATCACATAGCTGACACTCTTGCTCATTACCCCAACCTTTGGAAGTCACCAACATGGCAATGACTCTTCTAACATCCTGATCTCTCAATTCGTTATGCTCCACAACTCCCATGGCCATCATCTGCACTTTACCACAAACACCCTCAGGTGTCTTTTCTTAGAATTCACCATCACTCAATAAAAGAAAAAAAAAAGATCTTCCTCCAAGATCTTGAACTCTGAAATTCGCCCCCCCCATGTTCATAATTTCTTCTCTTATAGTTTCTTTTAGTACTTTGCCCTTCTCTGTTCTCCTGGTCTATTAACCCTATTCTGGATTCACAATCTTAACCCTAAAGCTATATGCCAGCCTGATCTGCCATGCTTAGCAAATATACTTAACAAATGATAGCAAGTTCCCTTCTAGATGTTTGGAATTAAGGATGGAGTGAGATAGAATACCAATAGTTCTGCACTCAGTTCTAGCTAGTACAGTGGGTCTCAGGAAAAAGTAGCCCCCAACAGGGTATGGATGGTGGAAGATGGTTTTCTGTTGTGAAGAGCAGGTCCATCTTGATTCAAAACTGTAGACCCTAATAGGTCATGTGGTCTAGGCTGAGTGGGCAATTTTCTATTTGTTAATCGAGGCAGGCCACCCTTGATTCAAAATTAACTCCTTTCTTGGAAAAAGGAAACACTTGTATTGGCCTTTGCTACTGGAAGAACTTGGAATGTAGAAGACACATTATTGTTTCACCTTGAGAAAAGGAGCTGAGAAACAAAGCATGTATTTTAACATGTGACTAGAAATAGTAGACAAGGCTTCATTGATAAAAATCATATCAGTTTCCAATACTTACTCATTTGATGGTATCAAAGACTTTAGTGACACTTTCTTTTCTTAGCCATTTGTAGCTGTAAAAGAGTAAAAGAAGGCTCTTCTGAAGGGCAGAATAGTTGTTTTTCACCTTTGTATCACTATTTTCTAGTTCAGAACCTTGCAATATTGTTCTCTCTGTTTCCCCTTCTCTAAAATGAGGTCAGGTGGATAAATGACTCCTGGAGTACTTTCCAGCTCTGAAACTATGAAACTAAGTGCTTAAGAGATGTTTATTGAATTGAAATACCCCATTACCCAGCCATGGCCATCATAGCAATTAATGGTCTTTGACAGGTAGCAGGGACTTTGTCTCTAGAAGGCCACGTTAAAACCCTTTAGCCTTCTCCCATTAGCACATAAACACAAATGAATTTAGCAGCTTAGCTGACTGGTTGACAACCCAGCTCTTTGAGGTGAAAGAATTCGGGATAAGTACTTAGAGGAAGAAACGATTGCACTGGCAAACTGTCAGTGGTGGTTGAAGAGGGTGACAGGGGATGGGATGGCTGTTTGGAAGCACAAAGGTAGAGAGAATAGATCAAGGGTAATCAGCCACCAGGGCTGATCAGTGGCTGGCCAGCAATTATAGCCCAAAAGAGAGGGATTTACTGAATTAGGGAGCAAAAGAGAGTGTTGAAAGCAAACTTCACCTCCTTTACAATCTTTCCAAGGTCAAGGATATACATATGACCACAATGGCTAGATTGCCATAAAGTCAGTGTAGTTGTTTCAATCATTTAAATTGTCAATTCAGATTCTTGCATAGTCAATTTAATCAATTTGCAGGGGCTGGCCACTGATATGGTTGGATAAATTAGTTGACTGTGAGGTGGTTGATTCATAGCATTTCATAAGCCATATGGAATTTAGAGAATGCCTAGTCCAATTCCCCTATTTGACTGATGATGACAATCACAGAGAGCTTTATATTACCTGTTAGAAGGAACACAGCTAGTTAGTGACAAAGCCAGAAATAGAACCTGGATCTCTGGACTTTGTCCAGTGTTCATTGCTCTTCAACTCCCTATTCAATAAAAAAATTATCAAGTTCTACACTTCAACCAGTGTTTAAGTTGGACATAATCTCTTAAGATCCAGAACTTTTGGCTTTTCTTGTGGCAGGATAATAATCATATCACACTGTTGCTTTAACATCCTCTTTTATCGTATTTTATAGATCCTCAACATGATGAATCCCATGAAGAGTTTTCATTATTCAAATTCACACTGCATGTTTCCATTGGGCTAGAGTCAATTGCTATATTTTACATAATTTTAACTTCAGGTAGTACATATTTAAATACATGCAACCACCTCAGGAGATTCATCTTTTGTCTAATCAACAACTAGCTATATATTGTTAATCCCTATTTTAAAGATTGTGAGATTGTCCCAGAGTCTCAAGTTTACACAGAGAATGTCAAAGTTAAGAACGGAGCACAAGTTAACTGATTCCTACACCAAAATTCTCTCATGCTACACTGTTTTTTTCTGGTTTGATTGGAGATATCCAAACCAGAACCTCTTATTTGGTTGTTTCCAAGGAGAAGTTTGACTGATGAGCAAAGATTTTTGGATGTGCCCCTGTTATTTTCACAATCACCTCTGTTTACTGTTTCCTGACACATGGTTGGTGATCAACAATGCTTTAATAGCAAAACAAACATCTAAGAAAAGATCATTCACAGTTCCACAAAATGGAAACTGGACACCTAGAACAAACTATATGATATCACATAGTGAGAGCACTTGGTATATAATAAGTGCTTAATACATGTTTTTTAATTCATTCTCACTATTCAACTTGTATAAGTTATTATAGTATTCCTGGAAACCTCCTTTGTTTACGGCAGGCTTTTTTTATCCTGTAGCTAGCCCACTTCACATAAGTATCCATCCTTCTTTAATTTTATCCATAGCCATTTTCCATGGGTATATTACTCACTCTTTCCCTTTAAAAAGAATTGCCTAAATTTCTAGCTGTAAATTGTATGGGCATCAAGGTGACTAAACGAAAATATGATGTAAGCAGCCCTGTACAAAGATTTATTGTTTTTCTTAAAGTTTTGTTGTTGCCCTTTATTTTTACACCACAGTAACTTCCTCATTAACCTTCATCCCCTATCCCACCAAATCCTTCCTTATAACGAACATATTTAAGCAAGCCAATTGATACAGTGACCATGTCTAGCACAGTATATACACATTCCACATCTATAGTCTCTGTACTTTTCTATTAGGAGGAGGGAGACAAATATATTTCATCATAGTTCTCTGGAACTAAGATTAGTCATTACAATTTATCAGTTTTACTACCTTTTAGTATCATTTTCATTTATATTATTTAAGTCACTGACTATCGTTCTCCTGGTCCTACCTATTTTAGTAGGTATCCATTCATATGAGACTTCTCACATTTTTCTTAATTTTTCATATTTGTCCTTTCTAAGAATGCAATAATAAACTATTATATTCACACATCACAATTTATTTGTCTATTCTCCAGTAAATGGGTGCTTACTACACTTGCAGTTTTTGGCCACCACAAAAAGGGGTTGTTCTAAACATTTTGGGATCTTTTCTTCTATATTTGAACTCCTTGTTGATGTTATGACTAGTCATGGAATCTCTTAGTCAAAGGGTATGAGTAGTCTAATGATTTTAATTACATAATTTTGAATGGTATTCCAGAAACATAGAAATAATTCACGGCTTTAACTCTAGATTGGTGTGCCTGTGTTCCCACAGCCGTTACTAGGTGCTAATTTAAAGGAACACCACATAATGAAAGAAAAAGAGAGACAGAGAGAACTCAGTCTATAAATGGTATCTATTGAAATAAAGGAGGGAAACATTTTGTCCTTATGATTATTCAGATTTCTTTAGTCTCCTTTCAAGGCAAGATTTGTTTACTAGCGGCATTACAATTTAGTGAGACAAATTAGGCTAAACTTTTTATCTCTGGTGGTTTGCACATGCACTGATTGAACTAGTATTTCTTCTAAAGATTGCCTGGGAAGATAAATGAACAGGAGGAGCAATTAGAGTAAGGAAAAACTAAAGATTGGCTGACATGATTTAAGTTCACCACTGAGGCAGTTTGTCATTTTGTCTCTATAATCTCTATCAGAATTGACTAAAACAGTAAACATAAATCATTAGACTAATTTATTTCACCACACTGTGGTCTGGGAAAAAAAGATTTCATTTTTTTTTCAGAGACTTTGGGGATTTAAGCAGCCACTTTGAACTTTTTTCATATAGGTAAAAAACAACAAGGAATCAATGATGAGTATCCCAGGCCCCTCAGAATTATTACACATACAGATACACACACACACACACACACACACACACCCCATATATGCTGGTAAGCTGAGAGCTGTTTACATTACCATTGCTAACATAAGTATGGGTCATATATTAAGAACAACTAGACAGTGGTTGTACTTTATAAAAATGTAATTCCTGAGATGTTTGATGTTACATTGAACTAGTTTTTCACATAAGCAATTAATAAGCTTTAAATCTACTCTCAAAAACAAAAATGTGGCTATGACTATGGAAGTCCTATGTACCATAAACTGTCTGAGAGGACTTTCACACAAATATTTATGGAACGCCAACCTCCTTGGGTAGCTAGGTGGTGGAATGATTAGAATGCCAGGCCTGAAGTTAAGAAGACATATTTCCTGAGTTCAAATCTGACTTCAGACACTTACTAGCTGTGTGGTCCTAGGCAAGTCACTCAACACTGTTTGCCTCAGTTTCCTTATCTTATAAAATGAACTATATAAGGAAATGACAAACAACTCCAGTGTCTGTGGCAAGAAAACACCAAATGGGGTCACAAAGAGTCAGACACAACTGAACAACCACCACCACAACAATAACCTCCTTGAAAATAGCACATTTCTGTATTTGCTGGATATAAAAGATGGCATTATGTATACAAGGCTGAAACTGCATCACAAAGGTCCTTGGACAAAAAATAACTGTGTTCCAAAGAACGGCTATTTTTTTCACTTTTAATAAACATTTTATTTACTGACCAACAAAACAGTTCTAAAACCGTAGCTTCTAGAAGAACGACTTGTTTTTGCCTGTCTTGTATCATTCCTCAAATTTGACCTTGGCCTCCCTCCTTGCCTTACGTTTTAGTGCAGGGTCACGGAATACATCCTTGTTGACAACTGTTTTGTCCAATGGGATATCCACAGAGTATCTGGTGGGCATGAGGTGGTTGTAGTTATAAACTTTCACAAAGGACTTGATTTTTGATCTCTTGGCAATCTTCTTTTTGCCCATTGCTGCATTCACTTTGCGAGGGTAGCGGTCAATACCTGCCACCAAGGCATGGCTATAGAGCCTGTTGGAGGTCCCATCATCAATGTTCTTGACGATGACAGCTTTGGGCCCAGAGTACTGCCTGGCCAGGACCAGCACCACCTTCCTGGGTTTCATGAACTTGACCATTTTGACAGGAAGCAGGTCGCCTAGAGCTAAAAAAAAAAAAAAAGCAATACCAGCTATTTTAGACAGCAGAGTTATCATTGGGTCTCTCTGAGCTTAGTTTAGTTGTGGAAAAAAAAAACAAATCTCTGAAATATTTTCATATTTTAGAATAATTACAGAATCTCAAGGTTGGAAGGTACCTTAGAGGTCTCCACAGTCTAAAACAACCCTGACAAATGGCTGGGTAGCCTCTGTTTGAATACTTCGATAGATGGGAAGCTCCCTTTGTCTCAAAGAACTACTACCTCTAATGAAGTAATAGAAATGCATATATGAGAAAGCAAAGTGGATGGACATTATTGAATGTGTGCTAAGACTGTATATGGAATACGATAAAGTGAGTGTGAAGGTAAATGGGCAGCTAAATGGAAACCCTCAAAGCCACTTTTGTGCTCAGAATAAGTGAGTGAGGGAGCTTTGAATTATGTATTTTAGGGTGAGGCAAAAGCAGGTGTCTCTTGTACAGAGAAATTGTGTGGCCCTGGGTCCTACTGCTTATGCCCAAGACCATTGTAAAAGCTATGATGACAAGGCCCTGGAAGTTATGAGATATCATTTGGCTGGCACCCATTCATGGCCCTTGGGAAAGGAGCACTCAAGGAAAAGAGATTCCAAAATTTGGGTGTATGTATAATGAATGGCAAATGGTGGGAAAATAATGAGTAGGGGTGGGTCCAAGACAATCATTCCACTTTTAGATTGCTTCAGTTGTTCTTTCTGTTGAGTAATAATACTGTCTCCCTGAAATTTCTATCCACTAGCCTTAGGGTAAAGAAGAGAAAGTAAACTGAATGTTTTTTTTTTTCAAATGCCAACCCTATTTGTAGAAATCATGTCTCAATCCTTTCTATCTTTCTCTCAAGGAAAAAAAATTGTACACACCACACATTTTTAAGTTTAATCTGCATTATTAACACTTTCTCCATCACTTTCTTAAGTCTAGACAATCAACAAAATAATCAATCAAACCCTGATTTATAGTAGTTGCTGATTTCCAAATTGTAAATGTTTACACTGAAAATTTAACTCTCAAGAACCAGTATGATCTGGATCTAGTACACTCTTATGTCTTCTGTCCCTACTAAATGTTCCAACATACAGTGGAAAGAGCAAATGGATTAGGAATCAGAGAACCTAAATTCAAATAATGGCATTGTTATATCCAGACAACTCAAGTGTCTGATATATTTTTATATAGTCTTAAAGCCATTCTTAAATAGTTAAGAAATTAAGTGTATTATAAGGAATAGTTGAAATATTTTCTTTTTCAAAGTTACCAAGTACTAACAAATTGAATGAGTTCCCTTCTAAAACTTTCTAGCTTCTTGGTAAAGAAAGTAAATTATCTGCAGAGACTGCGGGGTACTATCTCAGGATGAAGCTTAAAGAAAGTGGATAAGTTTGGAATAGCCCCTTTGAAAAATGAAATATATATTCAACAAAAGATGAAAAAAAATTGCCAACAAACAACCTGTCTACATTCAGATAGGCTCTTTACCATAAGATTAGCCATTAAGTGATAGAAGTTTTAGTATACAGCTGCTCATGAAGAATGGTTGCAATCTATATCAATGAGGGAAGAAGGGAGTACACATGCTAGTGAATTCTTCGATCCTTGCTTTAAAAAAAGAATATCATTTTTTTTTCAGTGTGAGTATTTCCTCTACACATTTAAATTGCAGCTCCTCTACAAGTTAGGTGATGGTCTTAGGGATTTTGCTGTGGCCAAAAAAAGAAAGGAGCTAGGCCAGTCTTAGAATAAGAGACATCTCTGAGCTTATACTCAAAACTTTCCTAATGCTGAAGGATCTTCTAGAACATGTTCTCTGCCAATGTAATATAGCGGAAAGAATGTCATATTTGGAATCTTAGGAACAGAGTTTGAATCCTAGATTACTTACCATGTAAGTAATGTTACTTACCATGTAACCATGGTAACAATGATAATAATAATTTTAAAATAACCACATTTACATAGCACTTTAAGGTTTGCAAAGCACTTTGCAAGTATTTCATTTGACTATTGCAACAACCCTGAGATAAAGATGTTATTATTATCCTCATTTTAAGGCTGAGGAAATTGAGGCACAGAGATGTTAAAAAACCTGCCAAGAGTCACACAGCTAGTAAATGTCTGTGGCTAGATTTGAATTCAAGACATCCTGGCTCCAGGTCTTGGGTTCTATCTGTTGGACCACATAGTTGCCTCTAAACAGACACTTAACCTTGCTTGGCTTCAGTTTCCTTATCTGTAAAAAGATGGGGTTGGGCTAGATGATTTCGAAGGTACCTTCCACTTCTAAATCAATGATCATAAGCATATCCTTAGGGAAGCCAGTATCATGTTCAGACTATCAGCATAATAGGACTTATGTGGAGTCTCCACTATGCCTAATTTCATAAGCAATCTTTAAAATAAACATTTGATCATAAAGAGGCCATATTATTAAAATGATCAATACACACGTGCTCCATACATACATAGCATTGACAAATTCTTCTTTCTTTCTTCTGAGTTCATTTTCCAGAAAATGTGAAGAAAAAAGGTTACCTTCAAAGATACGCATTCTCACCAGACTGGCCAAGGGGTAAGAGAGAAGAATTATTAGATTTAGAATCAGAAGAATTGGGCTGTCCAGCTGCCTGTGTGTCCTTGGGCAAGTCATTTACCTCTCTCGGCCTTATTTCCTTCATCTATAAAATGATTTTCAAAGTCTCTACCAGCTCTAAATCCTAAGTCTGACTGGGCTTTTTAAAAATATTTTATTTTATTTTTAATTTATAAAATAAAACAAGCATTTCCATAACATAGTAGAATAAAAAGATATTGCATATGAAACTATAAATCTATTATGTACAACTTGCTCTTCTTTATAAATATATAATAAAGCTATCATGTAACTTTCTTTTTTTCCCCTTTTTTTCTTCCCTCTCCTTTCCCCACCCTAGAGATGGCTACCATTAGATACAAATGTGTGTGTGTGTGTGTGTGTGTGTGTGTGTGTGGGTGTGGGTGTGTGATTCTATACATCTACTTATCAGTTTTTTCTCTGGATGCACATAGCCTCTTCTTTCATATGTCCTTTGTAGTTAATTTGGGTATTTATAATAGTCAAAATGACTTAGTTGCTCAAAGTTGTTCTTCAAACAATATTGTTGTTCCTGTAATCAACAATCTCTTGGTTCTGCTCCTTTTGCTCTTCATTATTTTGTGCAAGTCTATCCAGGCTTTTAATAAAGGTGAAGTTAGAGATATGTTTAGCAGAAGTTCATAGCTTCATTCAGAAGATCTGCTTTTCACTGCTGATCCAAGCTCCTTTGCTGGATTCTGGTCCAGACTCTTTTCTCCTTGCCCCCATACACAACTTCAGACTTCCCTGGATATCCTCTGACTCGTCTGGGAGGCTTCCATGAGCTATTGTCCCCTATATTTCTCCTCTGACTTGATCATTTCCCTAGTGCTCATAAGCTTGTCACTTTGTGTGGTCGTGTTCTAATAAAATGTTCTTCTGGTAGTTTCTTCTTGGGTGCCTCAAATATGTCTTGGTCTGGTATCCTTTTTCTTATACTTGTTAGAGTAGTTGTGGGAGAGCTGAGCTTTTCTACTTCCATTTTGCCATCTTGAGAAGAATGAGGGTCAAGATTTTAAGTTCAATTCTAATGCACTCAAGTCTTATGGCATTATTATATCTCTTACAGTTACTGCCCAAAACATGCTTTCTTAGTACTTCATATGGCATCAATGCTATTTATCTAAGATTCATACTGACATTAATGTAGATCAGAAAAATACTTTGAATTCCCTAGATCAAAGATACAATGACTAAACATTCTGGGCCAGCTTCTCATTGTACCAGAATAACCTATTTGATTCTCAGAGCCAAATAGGTTTTTGCAGAACACATGCAAGAAATGCTTTAGAACATGCTGTCCCTAATGTTTGAAATGTTACAAATGAGAGGCCATTGGATCTTTTTTAGACGCTGAATGTCTTATAATATTCAACTGATTCAAAGCAGCCTCTGAAAAATCCTAATTGGACAGACTTTCGTTTCATTGATGATCAGAAAACCACTCAGGTCCAACAGAAGTGCTCACAAATCCCAATCAGCTGTTACAAATATGGATCTCCCAGAACTATAAGAAACTTATGAATGGCAGTAATTAAAAAAATAACCAATCAATTTCCATAATTTGCACCAATATTTACTTATATATTGAAGGCTTGGTTCTAAACAAAAATTCTTAAATTGAGCCTCACTTCCCATATTTTATCTTAAAGGAGTTCTTAAAGTATTACCTATTAACTTTTAACTTTAAAACCAATGTATAGTTACTTCCAAGGAAGCAGCTAAATTTCTTACCAGCAATCTTTGCCTGAATTCTGGGGTAAATTTAAACCTATCTGGCCTTAACTTTATCCTTTAATGAATTCCAATCATAATAAGATCATGAGTTTTAGGGAAACAGGAAGTAATCTTAGAGATCATTTAGTCCAATCTCCATTTTTTATAGATGAGGAACCTGAGACCCAGAGACATGAAATGACCTGACCAAGGTTGCATAAATGGTAAGTACCAGAGCTGGGACTCATACCTAGGTTTGCAGATGGCAAATCCACAGAGATATTAAAAAATAAGACAACAATCTTTTATTGACCAATATGGTTGCAAAGAAATAGCCACAGAATTATAGGGACAAGAATTAAAATCACTGTATAAGTGCTCTTTTTGCACTCTATCACACTGCCACCCTACTTTATCCCAATCTTGCAATGATCTGAATTCTCATCTCCATAATTCTGCTGCCATTTCTGTGCAACCAGATTAGTCAATAAAGGATTGTGGGTTTGTTGGTTTGTTTTTTTTTAATCAACTTTATGTTCAATTGATCAGCAATCAACTCAGCTTATACAGTTGATAATTTAATCAAGCTGGTTTGATTTGGTCATTAAGATAGGAAAAATAAAATTGATTATGCCATAGTTTAGTTATTTTTATTTATTATGTGCAGATGATTCATAAAATAATAGTTTTAATCTATGAATCTGAGAAATGGATAAACTTTTATAAATAAAAACTAAATACTTCTCTCCCCATAAGACTATATTTAAGACTCAGAAAATCTCTATAAAATGTAGATTTTTTTATACCTAAACCTGAAGATAAAATCATATTTGGAGGCTGTTTCTAGAAATTATCTCGTAGCTTAGTTTTTAAATAAGGAACACAATGATTATCTCTAATGAGGGATAGAATTGTTGGATATTGAAGGTAGTCCCTGAACATTACTGAATTTGCTCATCTGTCATTAGGTTAGATTGGTTGGCTGTGATTTCACCTATATCCCACACTGTTAAAGAAATAATATTTATTTAACCCTTGAATCTATAAGACATATACATATATATAAATACATATATACATATGTGTATATAATATACATATATATTCAGTTACACTTTTCTGTTTCTTCACCTATTTATCCATTACCCTAACTCTAGTGGCTTGAAGTTTCTTACCTTGTATCCACTTCTGTCACTATGACTATAATTCCCATTTCAAATACAGTTTGAATCCCATTATAAAGAATATTGCTACATCAAATAACCCACTATAAGAAAAATATTCCCAATCTCTGGCCAATGGCCCATAGTGAGTCAATCTCATTATAACCAATTTCACCATTATGAATAATTCAATATAATGATTTTTCCTAGTCTTTTCCTGAATAATGGTCACTTGCTGTAACAAAAGTAAAACAAAGCACCTTATTCCATGCCATAGCATATAGGCAAGGTAGAATATAAACACATTTGGCTATTTATGGCAGAAAAAAATGTATCCATAGCTACAGCTAATAAAAGAAAAATTCAGGATTCCAAGATTTCAGCACAAAAGGAAAGAGAAGAGGTAAAAGACTTCAGTATTACTCTCTCTTCTTTCTCTCTCCATTATCTACATTCTTGAAAATGACTACATGTGTTGTGTACATAAAACATGATTGATCATAGTTCATCTGTATACATGATGTTCCTTTTGAATAATTAATAGGTAATTTGGACTGATTTGAGCAATGTTCATTACCTCTAAATTCCAATACGGGGGGGAGGGGGAATCATCTGCCTTTCAAGTACATTTGACATTTATGTATAGCTTATCCATTTCACCTTATTCCATGTGTCAAAGTGCCTTTTAAATAACAACGCTGTTGAAGTGATATACAGAAAAACATAAAACAAAGTTTGCCCAGGCCTCACATTCCCGAAAACAGAATCCAATAGTTAGGCTTTTCTTTGTGTGGAGGAAACATTTGTTGCACATTATTTTCATCTCCTGTCTCCTCTATTGTTGAGTTACTATGTATATATTTTTCACTAATCTCACCGGGAAAGCCATGGAAACCTAAGGAAATGCTAGGTTTTTTAAGTGATGATGACTTCCAAGTATTTTGGAAGCAGTCCTGAGGTGAAGATAAGCATTAGTAGTGTAATGGGTAATTAACTTCATTCCTGGTTTGTTTCCAAGATTAAAAAAAGAAAGAAAGAAAGAAAGAAAACCAACTCTGCAGGCTAGCAATAAATATAATACATGGTATCAATGTTGAGTAAAAGGTAGGGGGGAATTTTCAATAAATCTGAAATCATCTCATGCATTGTGAGGGTTGAATTGACAGAAGCAAGAAATTTCAAGTCCTCTGCCCACTAAAAGGCAAAGAAGCATCTGCTTTAGTGAAAACATAAGGGAGAGAACATGATCCCAAAGTGAAATGGAATAGAATCAACTCACTATGGGAATGAATAAGTGTGTCATTCTACTGGCCAATGATTTATGCAAAAAAAAATGCTAATTCATTTAAGTCTTTTAGATTTTTGGAGGAGTTCTTGTGTCTTCTAAAGCTAAGAGTGGACTTCTAGAAGCCAAGATAGTGGAATAAGAAGTAAGTTGCTCTCACTCTCTCTTATTGACCTTGAAAAACTCAGGAAAGCCCAGGAAAAATCCTGGAAGAGGCACAAAAACATATTGCAATAGAGAGAAAGAAGGGAGGGAGATGGGCCTTATCTGAACCTTACTCTCATCAGATTTGGTTCAAGGAGGGAATAACATACTGAGGTGTAGAAATCTAACTTGCCCCTATAGGCAGTAGGAGGGGAAAGGGAAAAGAAAAGGGAGGGGGTGGTTACAAAGGAGGGAAGAAGTAGTAAGGGAAAAGGGAAAGAAAAGAGAGAAGGATGATAGAAGGGAGGGAAAATTGAGGGAGGCAGCCAAAAGCAAAACTTTTGAGGAGAGAAAGGGAGAAAGGGGAAATAAAAGCATAAATGGGGGGAAATTGGATGGAGAGAAAGACACAGATACTGATCATAACTGTGAATGTGAATGGGATGAACTCTTTCATAAAATAGAAGCAGATAGAAGAATGGATTAAAAAACATAATCCTACAATATGTTTATGAGAAACACATTTGAAACAGAGGGATACACACAGGGTAAAGGTAAAAGGCTGGAGTAAAATACATTATGCTTCAGCTGAAGTAAAAAAAAAAAAAAAAAAAGCAGAGGTAGCATTCCTGATCCCAGACAAAGCAAGAGCAAAAATAGATCTAATTAAAAGAAATAAGAAAAAAACTATATCCTACTAAAAGGCACCATAGACAATGAAGTGATATCATTACTAAACATACACCAAGTGGTATAGCATCCAAATTCTTGGAGAAGTTAAAGGAGTTACAAGAAGAAATAATCACCAAAACTATACTAGTGGGGTACATAAACCTCCCTCTCTCTGAACTAGATAAATCTAATCACAAAATAAACAAGAAAGAAGTTAAGGAGGTGAATAGAATTTTAGGAAAGTTAGATATGGTAGACCTCTGGAGAAAATTGAATGGGGATAGAAAGGAATATACCTTTTTCTCAGCAGTATATGGCACCTACACAAAAATTGACTATGTCCTAGGGCATAAAAACCTCATAGTCCAACACAGAAAGGCAGAAATATTAAATGCATTCTTTTCAGATCATAATGCAATAAAGATTATATGTAATAAAAGGCCATGGAAAGATAGACTAAAAATTAATTAGAAACTAAATAATCTAATCCTAAAGAATAAGTGGGTTAGACAACAAATAATCAATAACATCATACAAGAGAATGACAACAATGACACAACATATCAAAACTTAGGGGATTCAGCAAAAATGGTTCTTAGAAGAAGTTTTATATTTCTAAATGCTTATATGAATAAAATAGAGAAAGAAGAGATCAATGAATTGGGCATGCAACTGAAAAAAAAACTAGAAAAAGAACAAATTAAAAATCTACAATTAAATAACCAAATTAGAAATACTAAAAACCAAAGGAGAGATTCATAAAAAATGAAATTAAGAAAACTATTGAACTAATAAATAAAACTATGAAAATTTTATGAAAGTTTTATGACAAAAACAATAAAATAGATAAACTTTTGGTTAATTTGATTAAAAAGAAAAAGAAAAAAGAAAACCAAATTACCAGTATTAAAAATGAAAAGGGTGAAATCATCACCAATGAAGAAGAAATTAGAAAAAAAATAAAGAACTATTTTGCCCTATGTATGCCAAAAAAACTGTATGCCAATAAATTTGACATCTTAGTGAAATGCATGGATATTTACAAAAATATAAGTTGCCAAAATTAACAGAAGAAGAAGTAAATTATTTAAATAACCCCATTTCAGAAAAAAAAAATGAAGAAGCCATCAATGAATTCCCTGGGAAAAAATCTCTAGGGCCAGATAGATTTACAAGTGAATTCTATCAAACATTTAAAGAATAATTAATTCCAATACTATGTAGACTATTTGGGAAAATAGGCGAAGAAGTCCTACCAACTGTTTTTATGATACAGATATGGTACTGATCCCTAAACCGGGAAGAGCTAAAACACAGAAGGAAAATGAAAGACCAATTTCCCTAATGAATAAAGATGCAAACATTTTAAATGAAATATTAGCAAAAAGATTACAGCAACTTATCATGAGAATAATACAGGTAGGATTTGTACCAGAAGTGCAGAGTTGGTTCAATATTAGGAAACTATCCATATAATTGATCATATCAACAACAAAACTAACAGAAATCATATGATTATCTCAATAGAGGAAGAAAAAGCTTTTGACAAAATACAATACCCATTCCTATTACAAACTCCTAGAGAGCAGAGGAATAAATGGAGCCTTCCTTAAAATAAGTAGCATCTACCTAAAACCATGAGCAAGCATTATATGTAATGGGGATAAGATAGAAGCATTTCCAATAAGATCGGGTGTGAAACAAAG
This sequence comes from Vombatus ursinus, assembly GCF_900497805.2. NCBI lineage: Eukaryota > Metazoa > Chordata > Mammalia > Diprotodontia > Vombatidae > Vombatus > Vombatus ursinus. The sequence continues at coordinate 33,351,730 of NW_020954585.1, forward strand.
ATGTCCAGTATCACCACTGTTATTCAATATGGTACTAGAAATGTTAGCTTTAACAATAAGAGAAGAAAAAGCTATTGAAGGAATTACAATAGACAAAGAAAGAACTAAGCTATCACTCTTTGGAGATGATATGATTGTATACTTAGAGAATCCTAGAGAATCAAGTAAAAAAATACTTGAAATAATAAACAATTTTAGCAAAGTGGTAGATTATAAAATAAACTCATAAATCATCAGCATTTCTATATATATTCCTTACAAAGCCCAATAGCAAGATATAGAAAGAGAAATTCCATTTAAAATTATTGTAGACATTATAAAATATTTAGGAGTCTACCTGCCAAAACAAACCCAGGAACTATATGAACACAATTACAAAACACTTTTCACACAAATAATGTCAGATTTAAATAATTGGAAAAACATCAGTTGCTCACAGGTAGGCTGAGCTAATATAATAAAAAATGACCATCCTGCCTAAATTAATTTACTTATCATACCAATAAAACTATCAAAAATTATTTTATAGAGCTAGAAAAAATAATAACAAAATTCACCTGAAAAAAAAGGTTCAGAATATCAAGGGAATTAATAAAAAGAAATGCTAGGGAAGGTGGCCTAGCCATACCAAATCTGAAATTGTATTATCAAGCAGCAATCATCAAAACTACTTGGTACTGGCTAAGAAATAGAGTGGTGAATCGGTGAAATAGATTAGGTACACAAAACACAGTAGTCAATGACTATAGTAATCTACTGTTTGATAAACCCATAGACCTCAGCCTCTGAGATAGGAACTCACTATTTAACAAAAACTGCTGAGAAAATTAGAAAATAGTATGACATAAACTGGGCAGACCAACATCTTACACCCTATACCAAAATAACATCAAAATGGGTACATGATTTAAATATAAAGGCTGATACTATAAGCAAACTGGGAGAACAAGGAATAGTTTACCTGTCAGATTTATGGAGAATGGAAGAATTTATGACCAAACAAGAGACAGAGAACATTATGAAATGCAAAATGGATAATTTTGATTACATTAAATTGAAAAGTTTTTGCACAAACAAAGCTAATGCAACCAAGCTTAGGAGAGAAGCAGAAAATTGGGAAAGAATTTTTTACAACCAATGTCTCTAATAAAGCCTTATTTCTCAAATATATGGAGGTCTGAGTCAAATTTGTAAGAATACAAAACATTTCCCAATTGATAAATGGTCAAAGAATATGAATAGGCAGTTTTCAGATGAAGAAATTAAAGCTATCTATAATCATATGAAAAATTACTCTAAATCACTATTGATTAGAGAAATGCAAATAAAAAAAACTCTTAGGTACCACATCACACCTATCAGATTGGCTAACGTGATAAAACAGGAAAATTATAAATGCTAGAGAAGATGTGGGAAAATTGGAACACTAATGCATTGTTGGTAGCATTGTGAACTGATCCAACCATTCTGGAGGGCAATTTGGAACTACACCCAAAGGGCTATAAAAATGTCCATATCCTTTTACTTAGTAATACCACCTCTAGGTCTGGATCCCAAAGAGATCATACAAATGGGAAAAGGACCAACCTGTACAAAAATATTTATAGCAGCTCTTTTTGTGGTGGCAAAGAATTGGAAATTGAGGGGGATGCCCATCAGTTGGGGAATGGCTGAACAAGTTGTGGTATGTAAATGTAATGGAATACTATTGTGCTATAAGAAATGATGAGCAGGCAGACTTCAGAAAAACCTGGAAAGACTTGTATGGACTGATGCTGAATGAAGTGAGCAGAACCAGAAGAACATTATACACGGTATCAGTCACATTGTACAATGCCTAACTTTGATAGACTTAGCTCTTCTCAGCAATGCAATGATCTAAGACAACTCCAAAAGACTCATGATGTCAAATACTAGCCATATCCAGAGAAAGAACTGTGGAGTCTGAATGCAGATCTAAGCATACTATTTGCTCTCTCTTTTTTTGTTTTGTTTTGCTTTGTTTCTTCTTTCTTGTGGTTCCTCCCGTTCATTCTAATTCTTCTTTACAACATGACTAATGTGAAGATACGTTTAATAGGAATGTATATGTAGAGCCTATATCTGATTGCATACCATCTTGGGGAGGGGTAGAGGGAGGGAGGCAGAGAAAATTTAAAACTCAAAAGTTTATGAAAGTGAATGCTGAAAACTAAAAATAAATTAATTAATTAAATATATTTCAAAAAAGCTAAGAGATAGGTCCTGACTTGGGATTTTGCAATCTGTTTATCTCTTGCCTCAGTCCTCAACACGTATACAATTAAACAATGTCCAAATGAATGTCCCAAAGACATTCTACCTTCTAAATAGTTTGAGAGAAGATACATTTTAAAGCAGAAGCAGAATCATAAAATCTTAAAATTTAGAGATGGAAGTCATTAAGAATTACTCCTTAGGCCCCAGTATTTCTACCAGTTCTGAATCCACTCACCCCTCATTGAAATCTATTTAAGTATTTAAGTCACCACCCTAGTTCTTGCCTTCATCTGCTTTTGCCTGAGCCATTATAATTACTTCCTAATCGGTCTCCCTGACTTCCTCTGTAATGTGTCCTCCACTCAGCTGCCAAATTAATATTCCTATAGCATAGATCTCACCATGTCATTCCTCTGTACAGATTATGCCCCATGCCTACAAAGCTCTCTTTCCTAAACTTTGCTTCCTAAAACCTATATTGCCTTTCAAAAATTCAACCCAAGTACTACATACTACAATAAATTTATCCTGATTTCCATCCCCTCCCCTCAGAAATTATTTTGTGTATACTTTATATCTAATTTCCTATGTATTTTATTCCTCTCCAGCAGAATATAAGCTCCATGGGGACACGGTTTCATTTTTTTAATCTTTTTTAACATCAATATTTAGCATGGTATCTGACACTTCATGTTTAATTACTACCTTAGGAGTTTTTAACAGTTCTTATAGGACCATGACATCTTTTGTATTCATCTTCCTTGATCGACCCCTGCTTCCATCTTCTTATGTATCTTTTAATATTTAAACTTGGCTTATGAGTTCTCTGTGTATCCATGTCAGACTCTTTAGATATATCCTTGATATTCTTCATCAGAATCGATTCCCTTTACAATTAAGAATTTCATTATGGAGAGCTTTTCTTTCCTCTTATGGTAACTTCCCCTGGAAAATTTAAAGGCATGGGATCTCACTTATTCTTATCTTGAACCTTTTGAAATCTGTGTTACCACAATCCTGAGTGTATGTGTGACTGTACCCAGTTTTACTTTTCTTCGCTTTCATGAAGGTAGGACATCCATTTAAGGTGGTAGCCTAAAAGATTATATAAGAACCCCATTCTTCCACATTTACTCCAGAAAAGATCTTAAAAGGGCACAAGATTGAATAATAAGCAAGAAGTTTAAAGAGAAGCAAAGAGACCTTTCATCCAGCCCAACATTGCACAAAAAGCCAGAATCTTGGCTTTTTATAAGATCTCTCCTCCAGAGATGCTGGATTAGGCACAGTTAAAAATTCTAAAAGTTTGTCAACACTCTAGCAAAAGATCCAGAGATATTCCAGAGGCACTGGAAACTTGTAGCTTTCTGTTCTGAGGCAGGAGTTAAAGAAAGGGCAGTAGGAAGCCCATAGTACTAAGATGTGAAACTATAGATCAGTTTTAAATAGATTCTGATTTTGGATAAGGAGCCTAGAGTGCTTTGATGGGTCCATGACTGGTGGACCTGAAACCTGTCAGTGAAAGAAAGTGACAGGAACCCTGGAAGTTGAAGTTAGAACCAAGCAGGGTCTTATTGGGAGTGGAGGGGAGGGAGGAGAAGGGTAGCAGCAGAGGCTGGAGACAAGCATAAACAGAAGCCTTCAATCACTTTGAAGAAAGATTATGAGTCAAAGAGATAAACCCAGAAGAAGAGAGTAACTCAACAACAACTATAAGCAGAGACTCAGAGAAAATAATGTCTTGGCCACAAGAATTACAACAGTACCTAGACATAAGCAGGACACAAAAGTAAGTGAAATAAAAGCTCTGGAGCAAAGAATTGGGAAAAAGAATAAATAGCTTAGAATAGAAGCTGGAAAACTTTCACCTGGTAATTAACTCATTGAAAATTAGAAAGGGGCAAACATAGCTCAAAGACTCCATGAGAGAGGGGGAAAAAAAGAAATAAAATTAAAGGTTAGAAAAAAGAAAGAAAATTTGAGATAGCTACCATTATAAACAAGTGATTAGAAAAACAAGTCAAGAAGAGGTCATTTAGGCATGAGACTTCCTAAAAAAACCACCAAACCAAAACTTTGGATACTATATTTCATGAAATTATAAATGAAAACTGACCAGGTCTATTAAAACCAGAGAACAAAGTAGAAATAGAAAGAATCCATCAGTTACCACTTAAAAAAAAGAAAGAAAGAAAACTCCCAGGTATGTTAGAGCCAAAATCTAGAAATTCCAGGTCAAATAAAAATACTATTAAGTAGGCAGAGAGTTCAAGTACCAAGAAACCATATTCATGATCACATAAGAGTTGGCAGCAACCTCATAAAGAAGAGGAAATATTGGATTATGATATTCCAAAAGGAATAGGATAAAGGTTTACAATCAAGAAAATTTAACTTATAAGACTGAGCACACTCATATAGGGGTGGGGGGGGAGAAGGGGAAGACTTTAAAAGAAGACTTCCAAGAATTCCTGATGAAGAGACCAGAATTGAGTAGAAACTTTGAAATGAAAACACAGGAATCAAGAAAAATTTAGAGAAGTAAATAGAATTGGAATAAAACAGCAATCAGGAGTAGCTAAATGTTAATAAAGTGCTTACATTCTAAAGGGGAGCTAAAACAAGTACTCCCCTGGTTTACCATTTTCCTATCCTTCCCAACTCTAGCCCTTATACTAAGGGACTTTAATATCCATTCATATGTTCCCTCAAATGCCTTAATCTCCAATTTTTCCAACCTCCTTAAGTCCTATGACCTACTCTTTCCCTCCATCTCCACAATGTATAGGGATGGTCACACACTAGACCTAGGTATTATGCCAAGATGTTCCACCTCTCTAATTAGAAATTGTCATTCCCCTATCTAATCATAACTCCTATCATTTCACTTCTCCCTATGTTTCACGTCTCCTGCACCTCTTCTTTGGCCTGATGATGATCATAATGTGAACAGGATTTTTTTACTGAACCAGTCTCTAACCTGAGAATGATGAAACAGCAGGCCAAAGACAAAGTGCCAGTAAGCAGGTAACCCTTTAATCAATTAGTTTCATTATGAGGAACAGATTTGCAAACTGGGAATTCTCCTGATCAGAATTCCACCTTGTTGAAGTGAAGACAGAGATTTTATACATAAATCACAATGGGAAGGGAGGGGAAAAGGTGGATTACAAACAATTGTTCCCAGGCCTTTGAGTGGTTGCCCATGACAAACCCACAAATGGGAGTCAATACAACAATTCTGGAGTCTAGTCTCTGGGGTCATGAGTTGGTGGGTCACAGGACCAGAGTTCTGTGACGGGAACAGGTTCTACAATGGTTGATTTGCTTCACTTACGGTACACAGGCAGTGATTGTGAGCATTGTCAAGGTTTGGTTGATCATTTCAAGCTGCATTGTGAACTTCTGACTCCAGCTAGAAAAGAGAATTCTGAAAAGTCTAATCTATTAGTCGATTATTATGAAAAATCATAATTCCCTTTACATCCTCTACTTTCAGTCAAAAAGGTCAAAATGACCCTGGAAGGCCAATGAGGAACATTCATTTAAACATGATTTTAATTTTATGTAAGAATAAGTGAGTTACAAGTCAAATGTCAAGGTAGATAGCAAGGCAAAGAAAGAAAAGAAATATCAGACCTGGAAGTGGGGCAGAATGGAGAATGCTGCCAAGATTTTCAGGCAACCAGGAGAGCAGATCAAAGGAAGGTTAGAGGGAAACATGCTTCACAATGTTTTGACCCCTATCCCATAAATCTTCCACTTGCTTGTTTAGAGCAGTAAGGTGTTCCTCTATTTGAGAGGAATGGCTGACATAGAAACAACATTCCTCCCCAATGGCGGTGCAGCCCCTTTGTCTCCAGGCCATTTGGGCATCCAGCACTCAATGGTTTTGTAATACCACAAGGACAAGTGAATCAACCTGCATTTGGAGGCTGGTGACAAGCTTCCCTGTACACTCCAGGCCCATGACTAGTTTTGCCAAGAGGGTCCTGACAGATGGATGCAGTATGCCAAAGGTGGCTATGCTGCCAGTCAGGGATCCAACAGATGCCAACAGGGCCTCAATGGGCAGGAAAGCAAGCCTTTGCTGCCAATGGAGGGACAATTTTAACCATACAGGAACTTCACTTGAGTGGTTCCCTGGGAATAGGGACAAATAGGACATGGTGTAGACAAAAGCACAGAGGCCTTCCCAAAAGGGAGGGAGGCTGGGATATAGTGTGGAGCCACATAAGAAGAACAGTCCTGTGGATGGAGGCAACTCAGTGGCAAAGGTATGGGTATAAGAGGGTGAATCCCAGGCAGAGTGAGTGAAACTCACTGAACTCAGCATCTTCAGGCATGGGTGTTTAGCTCTAGCATGGTTATGGAACAAGAGGCCTTTCTGGGATTCTCACTCTAACCCAGAAATTGAGTAGATGCTATGCATTTTCTCAGTTGCAACTCAGTCTGCTTTCTTCCTTCCATTTAATTTTGGGCCCGACTCATTGTTCATCTATTGTGTCTATCCAAGATACATGTACTGATGGACTAGTTCAATGAGCTTCCCAAAGAACTCAATGTCAAAGTCTCAACAGCAGATATTCTTTATTCATTTGGTTTTTCCTAGGTGAATTTGTTAGACCAATCTGTTTGGATCAGCCATGGATTTTACTGAGGACAAAAAGTATTCTGGGGCTTTATATCATCCAAAAACAAACAAACAAACAAACCAAGTACACCTGGAAGAAATATATGCTAGAGGAAATACAGTTTTGAAAATATTAAGGGATAAATTTTTAAAATAAATAAGGGTGGGGAAGATACTTAATGGTTAGAAAGAAATAATGAATGTCATTATTTTTAAAAGGTGATCAAGGATATCAATAATTACCAACCCATAAACTTTACTTTCTCTTTCAACAACAGGTAGCACTCCCTTCTTTTCCAGCTCACAAACATAATGGTAGGCTGGATCCCCAGAGATCAGTAACTACTTCCCTCAGATTTCTAGAGGTGAGGGGTTGTAACTTCTAATACTGTAGCTCAGGAGCTTTCATTGGTGTGTTCCATTCTGTCAATTAAAACACAATTAGCTCTTAGGAAAAAGATCTACTGAGAAAGTATAGCAAGAACAGTTTTTACAAAAACAATTTCCCTGAACCAGGAGCGTACTCTCCCTTTCCACACCTTTTGTGTCTGCTTTTTTCCAGTTCCAACTAACTAGAGATAAGAGAGGGGAAGAGGAAAAAGATATCTCTCAGCACTTGGGCTTCACAGCTCAGAGAGTCTACTACCAGTCTCCTCCCAAAATTAGGTTCTGCAGTCCCATTTGGCTGCTATGAACAATGATGCTGACTACCCCAGAGAGAGTCTGCTCTCCATGCCATTGATCAGGCTGTGTTCTGTTTGCCTACCTCCCTGGCCATGGCTCTTAATTCTCCCCTGGCCACACTAGACCTGACTCCTCATCCTTTTTCCATCCAAACTCTGTGCAATGATGTATCTTGTACCCTTAATCCTAAATACCATTCAATGCTTCTTCCAGACTGAGTTCAGAAGAACAGGAAATTTTACAATTCACAAGATGCCCAGCTGTCAATCAAAACATTTTTGTCAGAGAGGTACCCATCCCTGGCCATGTCTATGAGGTATAAAGTATATTCGTTGTAGTAGGAGAAACTGCAAATTTATACCTAAAATCTGCCTTATCTGCCTTCCCACTGTACTTATTATATTCTAAGTACTGACCATTTAGAGTATAATGCATAGTTTTAGTATCTAATCCCGTATTGAAATGCCAAGGGCAGAAGAAAAAGATAACTATTGTCATATACAAATTTGCAATGTTGACAGAACTGTGTTTCTCAGATACCTAAGGCCACTGTCTGTTTCTTCCTAAACATTGCCTTTCATGACTTAGACCCCTATGTTTGATTCATGACTCTGTGTGCCCCCTCCCCACTCCTGTTCATTCAAAAATGTGATATCCCACAGGTCCCTTTAACTCATCTGTGCAGCTGTATTGTATAACTTTTTTTTTTCTCAAACTCTTCTCTTGCTCATTTTCAGTTCTTAGGACTATGGACTCCCAGAGTGAAAGTCAAATAAGTCACTGAAGCCCCTTCCCTTTTCCCTGCTCCTGACCTCACTGAAGTCCACCCATTTCCCAATGCTGATGGAACTACGTTTCCTAGATTTGCATAATTGTATCAATATGCCATTATATTCCCTGAGCTTGGGGAATTTATTGCTAAGAAAAAAGGTTTAATCCCTTAGCTGCAGATGTTCAAAATTTACCTGCTAACACGATTGTGAGTTTTTATTGTTACCATGACAACATGTGCATATTTAACTTACCCAGCAGATATGTCCCTGGAAATTTTGGTCTGAATCAAATTTTTGTAAATATTTTGAACACACAAAAAAAAGTATTCACTAAAATTTAACACTTAGCATGTTTTAACAAAAATCTTATTTGATCTTTACAATAAAGCTGTTTTTCAAGGAGAACATACCATTTAATCATTTTTAAAGAGAAGCACTCCTTAAAATACAAAGTTATCCCTTTTTTATTATATAAATAGGTATTTGACTAAAGTAGGATAGACTTGTATTCCCACTGAGGAATCAAATTTAAATGACTAGAAAGGATGTTGAGTTTGGGGAAATCATGATGAAATGTGAAGATATTAATGTTTATTAAATCAATAATTTCTTGGTCAAATGTTACAAAACTACTCCTTTTCAAAATTTCCCAGATATTGCTTTTTCCAGCCACTCTTCCTCCAATAATATCTTAGTAATAATATAATATACTTAATAATATCTTCTCCTCATTCTCTGGTTCTTCTAATGTATTTCTCATTTATTTTATTGCGGGTTCCATAGTGTGGCCCCCACAGTACCTGAGGTGATACCCAGAACATTGAAAAGGCATATCCTTGCCTGGTGGGTTTTCAATCTAAATAAAACAAGGTGACATAAAAATACATGGAAGATGAATGGCTAGAGCTAATGGGAAGCATTTGGAATTGTGTTTTGTTTTCTTCAAGAACTATAGTGTCATTTTTCTTTGTCAGATCCTGTCTCTGCTGATGCAATCTAGAGGAGGTCTTTTGTTGTGGAAAATCATGTAACAGCTTCATAAGGGTGAAACTATCTCTTGAATCCCAAATCATCCTCAATCTCACACAGCACAGGATGCAAATTGATTCTTTTGGTCCAATTAGGCTATAATTATGGTTGAGAAGTCACTAAAAAGAAAACTGTCAGTATGAACTGAAAGCAAATAAAATGGAAGAAACAGGAACATTATACTTATGATTTCACGTTTCTATGATTGAATTGCTTCCTCTTATTTATGAGCGGTTAAGTGATGGTGCAGTGGAATGAGTTGGTTAGCCAGAGTTCAGATCTTCATAATGATTCTCATTAGCTGTGTGAGTTTAGGTTTCACTGAACCTCTTCCAGTTTTAGTATCTTCATCCCATCCAGTTATCTGCCAGGAAACAAGGATCTACTTGGTGGACCCCTACGAACTATACTTTTAAATGTCCAAAATAAAATGCCTAAGATTATAAAGGAAACAAATGATATTAAAATGCATTTAGCAAAATAGTGAACCCCTGTCCTAGATTAATAATGAACCAGAGCCACTCCTCGCCAGGTCATGAGCCATGAAAGCTTGAAAAGGTGAGAAGGAGAGTTAAGAGCCTATAGGCTAGTGTACTCTGGTGAGAAGTGGGAGTGCTGCAACCTTTGGAAAAGCCAGCACATGTACCTTGGACACATTCTGATGAAACTTCTTGGCTGGTGACTTCAGGTAAAGCCACCTGGTGGTCAGAATATAGAGTTTTTAAATGCCATCCTTTTTAAAAAATTTTTTTCATTAATTTATTTTTAGTTTTCAACATTCACTTCCACAAGATTTTGAGTTCCAAATTTTCACTTCATCTCTCCCCTCCCCCCTACCCAAAGACAGTATGCATTCTGAATATCCCTTTGCCCAATCTGCCCTCTCTTCTATCACCTCCCCTTTCTCTTATTTTTCTCTTATATTTCTCCCCTTTCCCTTCTATTTTCCTGTAGGGCAGGATAGATTTCTATACCCCATTGCCTGTATGCCTTATTTACCAGTTGCATGTAAAAACAATTTTTAACATTTGTTTTTAAAACTGTGGATTCCTAATTCTCTCCCTTCCTCCCTGCCCACCCACCCTCATTGAGAAAGCAAGCAACTCAATAAAGGTTATACATATGTAGTCATGCAAAAGACTTCCATAATAGCTATGTTGTGAAAAACTAACTATATTTCCCTTCATCCTATCCCACCCCCCATTTGTTCTATTCTCTCCTTTGACCCTGTCCCTCCTAAAAAGTGTTTGCTTGAGGCAACTAGGTGGCACAGTAGATAGAGCACTGGCCCTGAAGTCAGGGGGACCTGAGTTCAAATCTGGCCTCAGACAAAACACTTGACACTTACTAGCTGTGTGACCCTGGCCAAGTCACTTAACCCCATTGCCTAGCCAAAAAAAAAAAGTGTTTGCTCCTGATTACTCCCTCCCCCAATCTGTCCTCCCTTCTATCATCCCCTGCCTCTGATCCCCTTCCCCCCTATTTTCCTGCAGGGTAAGATAGATTTCTATACCCAATTGAGTGAGTATATTATTCCCTTCTTAAGCCGAATCCAATGAAAGTAAAATTCATTCATTTCTTCTCACCTTCCCCTTCCTCCCCTCCATGGTAAAAGTTTTTTCTTCCTTCTTTTATGTGAGATAATTTACCCCATTCTTCCTTTCCCTTTCTCCCAGTACAATCCTCTCTCACCTCTTAATTTTATTTTTTAGATATCATCCCTTTATATTCAACTCACCCTGTGCTCTCTGTCTATATATATTTCCTCCAACTACCCTAATACTGAGAAAGGTCTAATGAATTACAAATATCATCATTTCATGCAGAAATGTAAAGAGTTCAACTTTAACAAATCTCTTATGATTTCTCTTTCCTGTTTACCTTTTCATGCTTCTCTTGAGTCTTGTATTTGAAAATCAAATTTTCTATTCAGCTCTGGTCTTTTCATCAAGAATGCTTGAAAGTCCTCTATTTCACTGAATGACCATTTTTTCCCCTGAAGGATTATACTCAGTTTTACTGGGTAGGTGATTCTTGGTTTTAATCCTACCTCCTTTGACCTCTGAAATATATTCCAAGTCCTTCAGTCCTTTAATGTAGAAGGTGCTAAATCTTGTGTTATCCTGATACTGTTTCCACAATATTTAAATTGGTTCCTTCTGGCTGCTTGCAATATTTTCTCCTTGACCTGGGAACTCTGGAATTTGGCTACAATATTCCTAGGAGTTTTCCTAGGGGATCTCTTTCAGGAGGTGATCAGTGGATTCTTTCAATTTCTATTTTGCTCTCTGGTTCTAGAATATCAGGGCAGTTTTTCTTTATAATTTCTTGAAAGATGATGTCTAGGCTCTTTTTTTGAACATAGTTTTCAGATAGTCCAACAATTTTTAAATTCTCTCTCCTGGATCTATTTTCCAGGTCAGTTGTTTTTCCAATGAGATATTTCAAATTTTCTATTTTTTTCATTCTTTTGGTTTTGTTTTACAATTTATTGATTTCTCATAAAGTCAGTAGCTTCCATTTGCTCCATTCTAATTTTTAAGGATGCATTTTATTCATTGAGCTATTGGACTTCCTTTTCCATTTGGCTAATTCTGCTTTTGAAGGCATTCTTCTCCACATTGGTTTTTTGGACTTCTTTTGCCATTTGGGTTAAGCTATTTTTTAAGGTGTTATTTTCTTCAGTATTTTTTTGGATCTCCTTTAGCAAGCTGTTGACTTGTTTTTCATAATTTTCTTGCATCACTCTCATTTCTCTTCCCAGTTTTTCCTCTACTTCTCTTATTTGCTTCTCAAAATTCTTTTTGAGTTCTTCCATGGCCTGGGACTGATTCATATTTTTCTTGGAGGCTTTGGATGTAGAAACTTTGATTTTGTTGTCTTCTTCTGGTTGTATGTTTTGATCTTCTTTGTCGCCAAAGTAAGATTCTATGGTCTGACTTTTTTTTGTGCTGTTTGCTCATGTTCCCAGCCAATTACTTGACTATTAAACTCTTTGTTAAGGTAGGAGTCTGCTCCCAGTGTGGAGAATGTACTGTCCCAAGGTTCAGGGGTTTTGTGGAACTTTTTTCAGAGATACTTCTAGGGACCTGTAAATTTTCAGTTCTTCCAAAGTGGTATGATCAAGGGTGAGGTGTTTGCTCCTTTCCTGGCCTGTGCTCTGGTCTATGAGTGACCACTAGCACTCTTTTCTGCATTAGAACTGTGAGGAGGATTCCCTATCCAACTCCACCACAAGCTCCACCATGCCAGTGCTCCTCCTCACCACAGGACCGCCACCCAGGACTGCAACTCAGATCCAAGCATGGGCAAAGCAAGAGAATCCTGCCTCAGCACCAGCAAAGAGATTCCTAAAATCCCCCTCTGATCAGCCTCTTGATACCTCCTCTTTTTTGTTTGTTTTTTGTTTGTTTTTAATTAATTTATTTTGATTTATCAACAATCACTTCCATATGCTTTTGAGTTTAAAATTTTTCTACCCCTTCCTCTCCACCACCCTCCCCAAGATGGCACACAATCTGATATAAGCTATAAATATATATATATATATGTATATATATATACACATTCCTATTAGACATATTTTCACAATAGTGATGTTGTAAGGAAGAATTAGAACCAATAGGAGGAACCACCAGAAAGAGGAAACAAAACTCAACAGAAGAAAAAAAAACAGCAAATAATATGCTTTGATCTACATTCAAACTCCATAGTTCTTTCTTTGGATGTGGATAGCATTTTCCATCACGAGGCCTGTGGAGATGTCTTAGATCCTTGTATTGCTGGGAAGGGTTAAGTTTATCAATAATAGTCATCACACAACATGGCTGTTATTGTGTACAACATTCTCTTGGTTCTGCTCATTTCACTCAGCATCAGATCATACAAATCTTTCCAGGTTTTTCTGAAGTCAGCCTGTTCATCATTTCTTAAAGCACAATAGTATTCCATCACATTCATATACCACAACTTGTTAAGCCATTCCCCAATTGATGGGCATCCTCTCAATTTCCAATTCTATGCCACCACAAAAAGAACTGCTATAAATATTTTTGTACATGTGGGTCCTTTTCCCATTTGTATGATCTCTTTGGGATATAGCCTTAGAAGTGCTATTGCTAGGTAAAAGAGTATGCACATTTTTATAGCCCTTTGGGCATAGTTCCAAATTGCTCTCCAAAATGGTTGGATCATTTCACAACTCCACCAACAATGCATTAGTGTTCCAATTTTCCCACATCTTCTCCAACATTTATCATTTTCTTCTTTTGTCATCTTGGCCAATCTGATAGGTGTGGTGTGGTACCTCGGAGTTGTTTTGATTTGCATTTCTCTAATGAATAGTGATTTAGAGCATTTTTTTCATATGACTATTGATGGCTTTAATTTCTTCATCTGAGAACTGCCTGTTCATATCCTTTGACCATTGTTGATCCCCCTTCTGTCTGTGGGCCAGGTGCTCTAGAAGCAGCTGCCACCCCAGGTCTGTGTCAGGACTGGGGCTGGGACCAAGTTCCTCTCTCATCAATGTCCGACAGACCTTTCTTACTGACCTTCTAAGTTATCTTTCATGTTTGTGAGTTGAGAAGTCTGGAAACCTCCACAGATCCCTTTGATTCAGTCCCCCAAGGCCTACTCCAGGTTCACTGAGGTCTCATCTTTGTCTGTGCTCCTCTCCCAGCCTGGTCTTTCCAATCAACCATCCAGGTTGTCTTGGGCTGGAAAGTTGTTTCACTCTGTCTTTTTGTGGGTTCTACTGCTCTAGAATTTGTTTAGAGCCATTTTTATAGGTATTTGGAGGGGTTTGGGGGAGAGTTCAAGCAAGTCACTGCTTTTATTCTGCCATCTTGGCTCTGCCCCCATCCTTCCTTTTTTTGTATATTTACACAAACCAGGAAATTAATTAGGTGGGAAGTCTTCTGGAATGCTTATCAAATGCACAAGAAGTCACTGTCTGAACCACTGTTCCATCTCCTGCCTCTACACATGCCTAAAACATACATGCACATGCCTAAAATAAAATAATTCCCTCCTGCCTCTCTAGAATCTTTAGATTTCTTCAAGACTTAGCTCAGGTACCACATTGATGGGGACAATTTCCTGATTCCTTCAGTTGTAAGGATTCTCTCCCTCTTCAAAGTACTTTGTATTTCCTTATCTGTTTACCTGTAGTATTTCATAGTGGAACATAAGTCCCTTCAAGGCAGGTACTGTTTGGTTTTTGTCTTGTATCCCTAGTCCCTTGGTAGGCCTTGCATATAGTGAGCACTTAATAGATATATTAAAACTGAATTTAATCTCCTACTTTAGAGATGGATGAATGAAAAAAAAATAGTAAGCACCTGCCATGTATTAGGAATTATACTAGAAACTGGGAATATAAATACCAGAGCGAGATAGTACCCGCCATTAAGCAGCTTAGATCCTTTAGAAGGAAACAACACATGCAGGCAAGTGTTGGCCAAGGAAGAGAGTTTTAATCTAGGGAGTCATGGGATTGCTACATCTTTTTCATTAGCAGTAGTGATATTGATTTGATAATTGTTTGCGGATGTAGCAATGGAAGGGGGCTTTTGGTGCTATGTGTATGATGGCAGGACACATGCCAAAATGACTGGGTAAGCCTTGAATGGATGGGATTTGTGAAGCATATTCTGGGAGCTACTAGATACAGTAAAATAGGTGAGTTTATACCCACTCATTCACCAATCAGGACAGATCAACCCCAGGGCAGGGTTCTAAAACTGAGTGGATGGATTTTTCCTGGGAGGGAGGGCAAAGCATGGTCTCTAAAGGTCTGGTATGGAAGGTCACTATTCCAAGTTGAGGAGAGGGAGGCAGCATCCAAGTAAGATGAGAAGGTACTCTGCCATGACACTACCATAGCTCTCCAGTGTCTGACCCAGTTCATCCTTTACTGGACCTGACTTGGATTGACAGCTTTAGCTGCAGCAAACAGCAAGCAGTTGGCAGCCACTATATACTCAATTAATGGCATGGAAAGTGGCATGGAATGGAAGAGCAGAAGTCTATTCATGGTCTAAAGAAAAAGAAAATTGGGAATTTTCAAGGTCCCTCTGCATACAGTTTCCCTTTTTTTCCCCACCGATGTCTCACTTTCCAAGGCAGCAATTCTGGGATACAGAAGGACCATTAAAAGCCCTGGTAACAAAAGAAGACAAGCAGGATAGCTTTGAAAGTGTCTTGCGCTTATAGGAACTGATGCTGAGTGGAGTGAACAGAACCAGGAGAACATTGTACGCAGCAACAGTAACATTGTGTGATGATTAATTATGATTGACTTAGCTCTTCTCAGCAATACAATGATCCAAAACAATTCCAAATGATTCATGATGGAAAACACTATCCACATCAAGAGAAAGAACTGATGGAGTCTAAACACAGATCAAAGCATACTAATTTCACTTCTTTTGGGGGGAAGTTCTTGTTTTTTTCCTTTTGTTCTGTTTCTTCTTTCACAACATGAATAACATGGAAATACGTTTTACATGATTGTACACGTACCACCTGTATCAGATTGCTTGCCATCTTGGGGAAAGGAGAAGGGGAAAGAAGGAGGGAGAAGAATTTAAAACGCAAAATTTTTCAAAAAATGAATGTTGAAAATTGTCTGTACATATAATTGGAAAAAATAAAATACTATTAAATTTAAAAAACTGTCTTGAGTTTATTTTGTTCTTTTTTTAAAAAGTGTAGGTTATACATATTCAAGCCTCTTTTTCTGTTATTCTGTGTATCTAGAAATGTGCATTTTTGTCAAAATTAGAATAACAAAAAAATGTTTTAAATAAAAATTAGTAAGTGTTACAACTGTAACATAGAATTTGTAAAGAGAAATACTACGGGAGAAAAAATATGGATAGTCTGGAGAACCACTGAGAAGAGTTTTACATATCAAGGCTGAGGAGTTTGCAGTTTATCTTGAAGCAACAGAAAGTCACCAGATATATAATATGGGGTAAAAAGAACTTTTCACAAGATGCTAACATTGAGGGGGGCATACTTCTATCCACTCACAAGGCGGCCACCATAATTCAGGCCTCCAACACCTCTTGTCTGAGTTGTTCTAACAGCGTCCTAATTGAACTCCCATCTTACAGTCTCCTCTTTTAATTCATCCTCCAAAAAGCTGCTAAAATCATCTTCAAAGAATACATCAGACCTTGTCATTACAAGATTAACTCTTGCCATTCAGATCAAGAATCTTTAGGGTCCCCCTATTGCCCCTGGAATAACATGAATTTCCTTGGATCTAGAAGTCCTTCACAATCTAATTTGAATCTACCTTTACAGGAATATTTCACATCACTCCCTTTCATGCCCTCTAATATTACAGTCAAACATACCTACCTGCTATTTCCCAAATCTGGCATTCCTTCTATGACCTTTGCATAGGTAGTTCTTTGTACTTGACTACACCTACTTAACCCTGCCATTTGGGGTGCCAACTAAAGGCCATGAGGGACCAAACAAGTACCCCACATCAAATCAAGGACTAGAAAACTAAGACATATCCTGAGAATGGAGCAAAGGAGCAACAAAGACCAACACTGAAGAGGGTAGGGAATGTGCCCTAAAAGCAGGTCCTAGGTATCAAATCCCTGTTAATCATTTGTATTATGTCATTTCCAGTGCGAAGGTTATTAGCCTCAGTAGAGAAAATGAATTAGAACTGAGAAGTTCTGCTTTCTCTCTGTTGTTAATGATTGTCTCATCTATCCCAATCATGGCCCAGTATGTTCTTTGATTATTTTTTCTCCCCCAAAAAATCTAAAAAATAAATATATTTTTGCTGTCCATGATTTCCTTGCCAACTTCTGTTCATTCTAAGTTTCAGCATTCCTAAAACTATTCTTACAAGACTGTGCCAAACTTTTATAATCATCCTTTCTTATCAGCCCTTTTTTGAAACATCTTACATTTCTTTTTTAAACCCCAATTGGTTTGTGAGTTCCTGGTACATCCACATCTTTTCAGATAAATTCCATTTTTTCTCTTCCTTAAAATTATTTCCCTTTGCATCTTCATAAGTTAATTCCTAAATATCTTTAATCCATCCTAGACTCATTTCCTCTGTAACTTTTTGGCCAGTAATGTCCTACCTATCTTTTCTCTGAAGTTTTTAAAATCTGCTCTCCCTAAATCCAGGGTGCATATCAGACTTTGACTATATTTCTTCTCTTCTATTACAAATTTTAGAAGGGGATGATTACTTCCCCCTAAGGTACCCATCATTTACATACCAGATATTAATCTTTTGTAGTCAGAATCAGATTTCCCATTGTTGGTTCCTCCACATTTAAAGGATGAAATTATTGCAGAGGCAAATTACAGTTATTAACTGCTTCTCTTTTGATAGTGAGATAACTCCAGCAGATATCTGGATAATTCAACCCTTCCCTCTTTACCAGGCTTTTGGCATGTTTCCCAAATGCTTCATCTATTTCTCCTTTCTGTCCAGGTGGTTTGTAGTATATTTCAATAACAAAATCACATTTGTTTCTCCCTCCACTGATCTTCACCCAAATATTTTCCATCATATTCCTCTGGTTTCTGGTTTTCTTCACATGAGTATACCTTCTAAATATACACTGATACTTCATCCCACACCTTCATTTTACTTATATAGTTTCTTTTTAATAATCAGAGCTAAAATCTAGTAATGGATTGCATCCCACCAAATCTCAGGGATACACACTTGACATCAAATTTGCCTGCTTGCATTAGAGCCTCTAGTTCATTTGACTTATTGTCTAAGCTTTGGACATTTGTGTATAGACATTTTAGGTCCTAATTTTAACTATTTTGTCCTTTCTTAGATTTTGTCTCCTATGAACAACTGGGCATATCTTCCTCCTTTGTTGTAGCTACTCTATAGTATCTATTTTGGGGGATTTACATAGGTCATCTTCACCCTTTTTAAAGCCAATTTAATTATATTTGTAAGACACAGGACAAATACATTCTTGGTAGCCTTTCTTAGTTGTATTCTATCTTTGACCAGGAATCTATCATCTTTATATTTCATACTGTCATCCAGAAAACCAAATCCATTCTCAGATACTAATTTTTTTAAAGTCAGTTCACCTTCCAAATTAATTTTTCTCTTCTCTAGTCTCTACTTTCAGTAGGCAACAGTGAGAAAAACAAAACCTGTGCCCTATTGTCTCCAATTTCTTGACCAAGATTTCATAATCATTGGCAAATAGTTTTAGTTTGCTCCTCATGGTACCATCTGAGAGCATGTGAATCACAGTAAATGATTAGTTGCCATCCATTTTGGTAAATCTTGGAAGATTCTCTGTTATGTCTTGGATACCTGCCCTTCAAAGACAGTAGACCACTCTAATATTATTATCAGGCTGGCAAATAGCTACCTTAGTACCCCTGAGAAGAGAATTATCAACTAATACTTTTCTTGGATTCTTCCTCTGATCTTTGTTGGATAATCTCCCACCTGGTAGCTCCTAGGGTTTTGCTATATCCTTCTTTAGAGGGCAAGCAACATCTACTTCCTCAGAATACCTAGCTCCCTCCTCTTCAGGAAGAGCTTCAAATGTGTTTTTAAGCACATATAGTACATCTGTTCTTCCATTTCCTTCCCCTTCTCCTCTGTGTAATTCTCTTCTACTCACCAACATTGTACACTAACAAGAGTCAGGTTTCCTGGGGAAAAATCTGATTCAGTTTCTTTTAGGAATATTTCATTATTCCTAATAATCTAGAATATATGACAACATGTTCTTCTACTCCCTTCACCTCCTACTAAAGGTAGATCAGCCTACACTTAGAATACCAATAATAGTCACTTGACTGTGGCAGAAATCAAAACATTGCATCCTTGACGTAAGTCACACACAATTTCCTTTATTCTCTGTTTAATTAATGTCAGCCCCATTTGAATAAGGCAGAATGGACAGAGTATTGGAGATGGATTTAGAAAGACCTGGGTTTGAATTCAACTTCAAACACTTACCAACTGTATGACTCTGGGTAAAGTACTTAATCTTTCTTAGCTTTGGTTTTCTCAACTATAAAATAGGGATGAGAATAGCACCTAATTTATAGAGTTATTGTGATGCTCAAATGAATATGTGTGTGTGTACATAAACTTTAATAGCTATTAACATAAGCTATTAAAGCTTAAAACCACCCTAAGACTTTTGGGACACGTGGTGTGTATATGTGGGTGTGTGTGTGGGTGTGGATACGGGTGTGTGTGTGTCTGTGTGCATGGAAATCATTTTGCAAACTTTAAAGCACTAAATACATGTTAGCTATTATTAAATCATCATTATCATTATTTTTATCATTATTATCATTACCCTTGAATTTATTTGTTAGGTTTTTTTTATTTGTTAGTTTCCAAAGCCACCCATTGCATCCAATACTCACTAGGGAAAAATTTTTTGTCCTCTAAGCACATTCCATATATTTCATGATGTGGTAAATTCTTTTAATTATGAGTGTTTACATATGGTTGGGCATGGTTCTACTTTTAATAGTCTTTTTTTTTCTTACTGATTCATTTAAATTGGTGTCACCATTTTCTTCTTCTTAGAAGACTCCCCTCTTGATTAATTAGCTGTCAGTTTATTTCATTCTGAAGCAAGACCAATGAGCCTGTTTTATCCTATGCTCCTAGTCTTACCACAGATTAGCTCAGCTTCCACTAGCCAGAGCTAACCACATTAAGCCTTTATAAATTTGAGTTTCCACACACTGACAGCACAAAGACACAGCAGGAAAGGAATAAAGGGCTCTGCTTTGCTCAAGCTGTCATTAAAACTTCATGTACCAAAGACAGACCAGAGTTGGTTGTGAATTGGTGAGGGTGTGTGTGTGTGTGTGTGTGTGTGTGTGTGTGTGTGTGTGTGAAAGAGAGAGAAAGAGAGGGAGGGAGAGAGAGGGGGGAGAGAGAGAGAGAGAGAGAAAGGTACAGGAAGATGGGAAGTGCAAATTAATACAGTGAGAGAGGAAAAAGATGTGGCCAACAAAACACAGCTGATAACAAGAGCTCCCATAACTTTCAAACCCTCCACTATCATGGCATCTCTTCACGCAATGGGCAAATGGACCCCAGTACCAGGAGGCATTAGGTTTTTAGAAGTGAAGTTAAACTGATAAATTAGACCTCATTTATTGAACAGCAGTTACAGCCAATTGCCCAGGGAGTCATTTGACACCTTTGAAGACCCTGCTAACTTAATTGGTGATAGTTTGGGGCCTGAAGGAAACATTTAAGGCTAGAGCAGCAGGACACCATTCAGCATGGAAATGGAGAAGACAAGCATCCTCTCTGACAAGGGGAGTCATATATAGATTTTTGTGTCCATTGTTTTCCCTTATTTGTGTGTGTGCTTTACTCAGTCAATCAAATATAATTGACACCACTGGGTTCTGTTGTTTTGTGGATGACAGGAGCTAATGCAAGGGAAAAAAGCTGGAAGTAAACTTCCCCCTGAAAGGCTATGAAAAGGTTTTTTCACAAGACCCATGACATTTTTTGCTCAATTGTATTAATTGATGGTAGTGACAAGGCAGTTGAGAAGATGATGGATACTGATCACTACACCCTTTTTTTAAGGTTGAGTGATATCTTGGCATTAACATAAGCACTGTTTTGTGCAAGTCATAGGGAACAGGCTGGTAAGAAGAGAGTCATGTGACAAAGATAAAGTGGTACCTTTTCATGTTAGTGTTATAGAAAGGGAAAGTTGCTAAGATGAGTGTTTACTTTCAAAAATCCAATCAATAATTTTGAATAGGATACCTACTCCCTTTGGGCTCAAATTGGTTCTGTGCTTGTTGGCATCAGTATCAACTGGTATCAAGTTTCAGGATAACTTTCTTCCCACAAAATCAGACATTATCTTAGGCCAGAAGTATATTTCAAAACAAAGACCAAGCAAGAGATTAAGAAAAATATCCTTTGAATTTGAGACAATTAACTCCAACCTTCAATACAACAGTATGTGATTGTATTTGTCTGGTAACACAATGCAGCATCATTCAGTTCATTGCATATGTTCACCTGTAAAGATGGCAGAGTAGGAAGAAGCCCAGCCCTCTCCCATAGCTACTGCAGAAAAAGATCAAAAAAGAATGCTAGAATTAGGAGTGATTGGGAAATCCAATAAGAAGCCTCAATGGGCCACTTTTCTAACCCAAGATCATGAATTCAGTGCATAGGCAAGTGACAAGGACAGGAACTCTGGGACAGAGATGAGTGTGCAGTTCTGTTACTCTGAGCCCACATGAGGTCACAGATTTAGGCCACAGTAAAATGACCAGGGCTGGGATTCTGACAAGGATGAAGGGCTACAACTTTGCTGTTCTGAAATTGCAGAGCCTTCCAGCTAATTGATAGGTCCTGGGACCAGCAACTGTGTGTTGCTACCCAGAGGCAACCCTGAAGTTAAGTTGCCCAGACCCAAACCTAGGTCCAGAGGTCAGTGATCAAACTGTGCTCCAGATCTGACCACTTAGAGCCTGCTGAAAGTTTATAGGCCTGAGTTTCCTTTGAGTTCTGTGATGAACACAGTATTTAACACCAACAACACTCGGACAATATAGGGTACTACCATTCCCCAAAACTCTAGCATAGTCTAGCCCTAAACCAAAGTTTCAATTCAGGAAGTAAGATTGGAATAATGAGTAAATTTAAAAAAAGACATTGATGATAAAGAGCTCTTGTAGAGAAAAGGAAGTCCAAGATACAAACACAGAAGAGCATAATTCCAGAAAATTTACAGGCAAAGCCTCAAAGCAAAAAATATCTTGGTCACGTGGTCAACCAGAATTACTAGAAGAAAAAACAAGAGTTTTTTTTAAGTTTAAAAAAAGGACATTATAAATGAAATGAGAGCTTTAGGGGAAAGAAGATGTACAAAAACATATTGAACAGATACCCTAAAAATTAAAGTGGACCACACAAAAACTGTTGACTCCATGACATAACAAGAAATATTAAAAGTAAAAATTTGTAAAGGCATCTCATAGTAAAAACAACTGACCTAAAAAATGAGTCAAAGAAAGGTAGTTAAAGAATTATTGGACCATCTGAAAGCCATGATCTCAAAAAAGGACCTGAATAGCATATTTCAAGAAATCATAAAGGAAATGCTCAGTCATTAGAATTAGGAGGCAAACTGACAATAGGGGATAAAGACCCTAAAATGAAAACTCCTAGAAACATTATAGCCAAAATCCAGAGCTTCTAGGACAAAGAAAAATACTACAAGAGGACAGAAAGTAAAATTCAAATGCTAAGGAGCCACATTCAGGACCATACAGGATTTAGCAGCTGCCATGATACAGAAAAAGAGAGCTAGGAATATGATATTACAAAAGTTAAGAGATATGGGCTTACAACCAAGAATGAATTACCTGGAAAAAGTAAGTATAATCCTATAGGAGGATAAAATAAATCTTTAATGAAATGAAAGACATCCAAATATTCCTAATGAAAAGATCAGTGCTGAGTAGAAACTTTGAAATACAAATATAATATTCAAGAGAAACATAAAAAGCAAAATATGAGTAAGTAAAAGCAACTAACAAGGGGAAAAGTGTTTAGATTCTAATGGGGAGGTATACAAATGTCCCCTCAAAACCCTAATGTCATCAAGGATCAAAATAAGACAGAGTTCCTGGAAGTGGTTCTGTTATATTTTTATCATTTTTTAAAAGAAGGAAGGAAGGATGGAGAAGGAGGAGAAAAAGAACAAGAAGGAGGAGGACTACTATGACTGGTTCAGTCTGGCAGATGTGAATGATGATTTCATGCAAGGAGAGAGTGGAGGCAAGAAAATTTGTTTTAAATGATTTTTGAAGTCATCTTCATGTATGGTAATGAATGTCTTTGGTGATAGAGGAAATGGGAAAGAAGTAGCATATTCCAGAGATACTATGAAACATTTCATGATTAAATTGAGGGGGGAAAAAGTAAAGAAAAGACTACTGGAGATAATTCTAAGGTTTTAAACATGGATAAGATCAACAGGAGAAGTTTTGAAGAAGATTACAAGTTCCATTTTAGACATAATGAGTTGGAAGTGTCAAAAAGACATCAAGATATAAATATCTGATAGGACAGTGTTCTCTAAAGTGGGGTCCACAAGATGACCCATTAAAGTGAAGGAAAAAATATTAGAGCTATTTATACTTTTTTATCTTAAAAAAGAAAGAAATTAAGCTATATGGATTAAGTCTTGTGCCCTCACTCAGTCTACATGTCAAATGATCCTATGTCACATACAGTATTTGAGGTATCCTGACAGAAAAGGGGGGAATAAAAAGCCCAAAAGGACTGATAGTAATACTCTAATTTGTTTACTCACTTTCAGTGTATTGCAATATATTTGTATTGCAATATATTACAATTGCATGTGTCCAGTTAAGTAGATTTAAATATTATATTAGCTGGATTTAACCAAACTATCTCTCACAAAATGAACAAGTGGTTTAAAAAGATAAGCTCAAAGAAAACGCATATTGAAGAGAGTTAAAATAATACAAGCACAACTGAACAAGAAAATAAGTGAGATGACATTTCTCCTACTCTTGGTATGAACTCTTCATTAGCCACATTACAAGGGAAAAATTATGATGATCTGATGAGATCTAACAGGAAGTCAGCAAAAAAAAAGCTACTAAGATTATTTAAAATACAGATTTACATCCATTGTTTTCACTGAACTTCACCCTACATACTTATTTCTTTGAGATAGTATTAGCTAAAATAGCATGAAGTCATTACAATTCAGAAGGTATTTATAATCTAAGTTTTTGTTGTTCAAATAATGTGTATCCCCTAACAAAACTCTCAAATCCATATTTTTTTTAAAACCTGGAAATACCTGTTTTTCTAAGCTGTCTAGATATCTCCCAAATGAAAAGGTTCAATGAATTTTAATTCACTTATCAAATTATAAAAATACAATACCCTCTGATTAATTTACAAGAACAACTAAATGATGTCAGAGAACATGGAAATCCCAGCTAAAAATTTAACAAAAAACCTTTGCATAATTGGTAGATTGAATTGAAAAATGAGTATTTTGATTTAATAAGCATGACAAATGATTCACTTCTTCCATTTGGATCTATGTATCTCAGTGAGTTGTCTTTTTCAGCTATGACAGCTATTAAAACAAAGTATCAAAATAAATAACTTAGGAGCAAACCTTCACATCATTTTATCACAACTAAGATTTTTCAAAATAATGAAACCTATTCAATCATGTTTCCCTCACTAAAATTAATATTACCAATGATGAAAATTATTAAACTATTGTTCATTTCATATTTATTTCATCATTTCTTAATTTCTGTTTTTCTACATTTAAGATACATGATATATTAGTATTTTTATACATGTATTTGATTTATAAATATATATGTATATACACATTGGTGTGCGTGTTCCTAATTTTTTAACTCATTGAAGTGCTCAATCCAAAAAATCTGAAGACAACTAGGATAGAGAAAAATATTTCCTGAACCAAATCCAAATAGCCTCATCTTAATTCAGATAGCAATAGCAGGTAACCAAGGAGAAATCTCAAGAATTTCCTGTCTTATCTAGTACCACATGTCTTTTCTAAGAGGAAAAGGCCCTTTGTACTAGAAATGTGCCCAAATATAAGCAGAGGGGGAAAATGACTCATATCCTCAAATACCTTCCCTATCAGGTCCCTAAAAGTCAATTTCTTCCTCCATACAACCTCTCTCTATTAACCTCTTGCTGTTTTAGAACACAAAACTTTCCCTTGACTCTACCATGCCCTCAAACTACTATACTATGTCTTGCTTTCATTTCATAGCCAAATGCCTAGAAAAAGTTGTCTACACTTGTTACCTCCATATCCTTTCCTCTCACTTCTCAACCCATTGCAATTTGGCTTTCAAACAGTGTTTCAAACACTGAAACAACTATCTCAAACTACCAATGATCTCTTAATTGCTAATTCAATGATCTTTTCTCAATTCTTATCCTATGTGACCTCTGCAACATTTGACACTGCTGGTTACCCTCTCCTCCTTGATTCTCTTTCTTCTCTTTCTTTTATAACACTACTCTCTTTAGGTATACCCCAAAGCTCTGACCTGGACCCTTGGCCACTACTCTTGCTCAGGAACTCATTATCTTCCACCTCAACTTCTGAAATACCCCTCTGGTGTTCCTGCCTCAAGTCTCTTACCTCTCCCGTTTATCCTCTTCATAGCAACCTAAGTGATATTCCTAAAGCACAGTTCTGACCATGCCATTCCTCCGCTTAAAAAAAGCTCCAGTAGATTCCAATTGCCTCTAGGATCAAATACAAATATCTCTGTTTGGCATTCAAAGCCCTTCAGTTTTGGTCCATCCTTCCTTTCTAGAATTATTGCATCTTACTCCCCATCAGATACCCTAAGCCCCAGCCAAAATTGGCTCCTTGCTCTTCATTCTCAACTTTCTACTTCTTACTCCCCATGTCTTTACACCAGCAGTTGCTCATGCCTGGAACACATTCCCTCTCATTTATGTTTCTTAGACTCCTGAGATCCCTTCAAAGCCCAGCTCAAGTATCACCTTTTACATGAAGTTTTTTCTGATCCCCTTAGCTACTAGTGACCCCACCCAACAAAAATTAAAAAGTATTTATCACATATATATCAAAGTACTTACCACATATTTATTTAGCATTTTATCATATACTTATATGAAGCATTTCTCATATACTTATATATATACATACACATATATGTACACATATACATTGTATTTGTATGTATACATGTTCTTTCCCTTGATGAAATGTAAACTCCTTAAGACCAGGAAATGTTTCACTTTTGTCTTTGTGCCTCAAGTGCTTAACACAGCGCCTGGCATATAGCAGATGCTTCTTAGATGCATTTTGGTTGATTGATTGATTGAGAATAAGGTATCAAACTAACTTGATCCCTATAAACCATCTCTCCAGAATCTGAATAAAAGCTTGTGCTCTGCTCAAAGGGCAAGAAAGGCAGCAAAGAAGCAAAGAGAATATATGATGTATCAAAAATAACAGAATAAATTCTATTAAAACATCATCTGTTTTTTAAATAACCTATTTTTTAAAAAGGAATCCTTTCTACTGGCAAATTTTCATCTTATATCATTATCCTACTTAAATAATTTGACTTCACAGAAGACTCACTTTAGTTCAACAGTGAAAAAACTTTGCGTGCATCTGTGGTCACGCCTCAACAAAATGGAAATCAAAGAAGCCATCTTGGTATGTATCTTTTTTACGTAACCAACATTAGGGAGAAAAAACACTCCTTGTTATTGGGAAATAATTGAAGTAGTTAGAAACTTTTTCTGGAATCCTTTCTATTAAGATGCTACTAGGCAAGATTTGACAGACATACGTGTTTCTTGAAGCCCAGAGGAACTGGCCTTGGCTATAGTTTATTGCTAGCATCATGGCTATGACAATGGCAATGACATGAAAGCAAAACCTATCTAGTGAAAAGACACAGGGGAATTAAATATAGTGCTTGTCCCACTCTGAATCTGCTTGTTAGTAACAAACACCCATTCCCAACCTTCAGATCTGACTCCCTTCAGAAAATTCACAGCACAGACGTAGTGATGGAACTAAAAATTTGGTCCTAAAAAAACTATATTAGACTTTCAAGAAGCACTAGTTGTTGGTAATTATCATCAAAATGATTTAAATTAATCTAATGACTAGATTTTGTGAGAAATGGGGTGGTGACAGAGTCCTAAGGAATAGCATTTTGTCAACAATAATAATGAGTCATATTTATATGGTACTTTAAACCTTACAAATTACTTTTGACATAATAGCAGAGGATAGTTTCCTCTTAGATGGTAAAGGGAGTTTCCATTTGCCAATGCAGATTGCAATCTATGCTCTTAGAGAGTTGACTAAGCACTGAGAAAGAAAGCCTAGAATCACAAAGGTGGGATTTGTGTCAGAGGCAGAAATTGAATCCAGGTCTACCTGGCTCTGAGACCAGTTCTCTATCATGTTGACCCTCTAGATCAGTAGTAAAAGCGTTTATTTTTTCCACTTTCTGGATAAAAGAACTGAGGCTTAGAGATATTGAATGATTTGCATCAGCACTAGAGTCAATCTACCAGTTGTAGATAGAACCACAAAGTATTTCTTGAAGAAATAAAAAACAATATAAATAACTGAAGGGATAGTCTATTGTCATGGCTGGGCCATGCCAATGCAAAAATGACACTATTACCTATATTAATCTATAGGGTTAGTTCTATACCAATCAAACTACCAAAAAGATGCCTTATAGAGACAGAGGGAAAATTATTTAAAGTAGAAAATCTAGAACATCAAGGGAAATAAGTTTTTAAAAGTAGAAATGGAAGGAAGAATGGCACTTCACAGCTCAAAGTGGCAATCTTTATAAAACAACAATCAAAACAATTTGGTACTAGTTTAAAAATTAGCAAAATAGATCCATGAAACAGACTAGACAAGAAAGAATCAGAAACAACTCAACTCAGTAATCCAGTATATGAGAAAACCTGAAAATACATATTATCTAGGAAAATTTTCCTATTTAACGATTATTGGGAAAATTGGAGAGTCTGTCCAGGTTCATGTTCATTGTTTCCATGACACTATCTATCCATCTCATCTTCTGCCCTCCCTTTTCCTTTTGCCTTTAATCTCCCAGTGAGTCCCATCTTCTCATTATGTGGACAAAGTACCTAAGCTTCAGCTTTAGTATTTGGTATTTAGTATTAGTATTCTAGTGAATAGCCTGAATCAATTCCTTAAAGTATTTACTGATTTGACCTCCTTGCTGTCCAAGGTGCCCTCAAAAGCTTCTCCAGCACCACAATTCAAAAGCATCAATTTTGCAGCACTCAGCTTTCCATATAGTCCAACTCTCAGTCCCATACATTGCTACCGGAAAAACCATAGCTTTGACTATACAGATCTTTGTTGGCAAGGTGATATTTCTGCTTTGTATTATGCTGTCCAGATTTGTCAAAGCTTTCTTTCCAAAGAGCAAGTATCTTTTAATTTCATGACTACAGTCACTGTCTGCAGTGACCTTTAAGCCCCAGAATATAAAATTTGACACTGCTTCCATTTCCTCTCCCTCTATTTACCAGAAAGTGACGGGACCAGTTGTCAAGATCTTAGCTTTTTTTAATGTTCATCTTTAAGCCAAATTTTATACTCTCTTCTTTCACTCTCATCAAGAGGCTTCTTAATTCCTCTTCATTTTCTGCCATCAAAGTAGGTGTTGTTGGGTTGGTATAGTTTTGTCTGCATATCTAAGATGGTTGATATTTCTCCCAGCAACCTTAATTCCAGCTTTTGATTCATCTAGCCTGGCATTTTACGTAAGTTAAATAAATAAGGTGACAATATACACCCTTGCCTTACTCCTTTTCCTATCTTAAATAGTTGTTCCATGTTCAGTTCAAAATAGTCCTTCTTGGTGCATACAGATTCCCCAGGAGACAAGTAAGATGATCTGGTACTCCCATCTCTTTGAGGACTTGCCACATTTTGTTGTAATCACACAATCAAAGGCTTTAGTGTAGTCAATGAAGCAGAAGTAGATGTTTTTTTTTTCTAGATCTCCCTGGCTATCTCCTAAATTTAGTGAATGTTGGCAATTTGGTCTCTAGTTCTTCTGCTTCTTTGAAACCTTTTTGAAACCTGCTCTTCAGGTTCACATATTGCTGAAGCCTAGTTGGCATAATCTTAAGCATAACCTTGCTGGCATGTGAAATGAGCACAACTGTTTGGTAATCTGAACATTCTTTGGCATTGTCATTGGGTGGTAGTACAATGAAAGTCTCAGTATCAACTCAGGTTCTGGGACATGTTGCATGCGGGAGTGTTATGACCTCTTAGCTACCTTCATGATCATTCTGGAAGTGCCAAGTGCATTGTGGCCTTGATATCACAGAAGTTAGGGACTATGGGTGTGGAACATTACAGGTGTCAGACTTTTTTGATGTGTTCATTGGTTTGGCTGAACTTCTTTCTCTTTTTGGTTGTTATAAAGGATGATTCTCAGGGAGGGGTTTGCTTCTAGTCCCTGCCTGGCCTTGATACACCAACCTCACAATGAATAGGTTAATAGAGTCCTTATCTCATACCACAGTTCTTATTAACATTGGTTCTAACTTGTTCCTTTCTTTCTAGCAATTGGATTTCTTTTTTGTGTCCTAATGAGTAGATTTCTTATCTAGTTTCCCTAGTCTCCTCAAGTGTTGGCCACTATTCCCTGTACTCCAGGTCCCAGTGAGTGAGTTATTTGTCCAGAATTCAAATATACCCACAACCTGGTCCCTTATAACTGATGCTAGATCTCTGTAATTCAAATGCCTGGACCTTGGATGATAGTGTCTGACTTGCTCCTCACCTGGACCTGGATAAACAACCTGCATTCTGGTTTCAATCTGGACTTTGTCCAGTAATATTCATGGGCTTCCTGTCTTTTCCCTTATAGATTGATTTTCTGGTTTCAGCCCTTCCTTCAGATTCATATCTTCCTTCCCTATTCCTAGAGTTACTGATCTTCCAACATTACTTTCATTCAATTTAATTCAAACAAATAAACATTTACTAAGTGTCTACTATGATCAAGATACCCTGTTATCTGCTGAAGATACAAAGAGAGTTATGACATAGGAGTTCATCTAATGGAAAGAAAGACAAAGACAAGGGGAAAACCCAAAATAAAAGATCCCATTACAGGGAAGGGAATAAGCATTTATATAGTACTTACTATGTGCCAGACATTGTGGTAAGGCTGTACAAATATTATCTCACTTGATTCTCACACACTCCCTACAAAGTAGGTGTTGTTATTATTCTCATTTTACAGGTAAGGAAACTGAGGCAAACAGAGGTGATGTGACTTGCCCAGGGTCACAGAGCTAATAAGTGTTCTGAGGACAAATTTGAACTCAGGTCTTCCTAATTCCAGGCCCAGTGGTCTATCTACTGCATGACCTAGCTGCCTCAGAAAGCAAAGATAAGGCCAAGGTAGGAACCTTCTGCTTTGGAAGTTTCATTTAACAGATTAAAAAGTCTACATAACTCACTATAGCTTTTAACACTTACAATTCACAAATCAAGTTTAAACAAGGTTCATACTGAAGGGATGCCAACAGCCTAGCCCTCAGGAAGTCTCCTGGGACTTTTTCTTATATTTCTCAATAATTATAAATAAAAAGCCCAGAAAAGTCTTTTTAGTGGTTGTAGTATACAAAGTTAGTTTTCTTTTTTATTTATTGTCATGCAATTGCCTCTTTAACCCATGGCATTGATCTTGGGTGGGAAAGGGAGGGAAAGATTAGCAGAAGAGGCATTGCTGAGAGTTAGACATCCATGCTTGGGTCCTAAGGGAAAGAAATAAACAGACTCAACCCAGAAGAAGGGAAAGAGAAAGGGAAAAAAAACCCTGAAGATTGACTGGCTTGCTAGGGACCCCAGTGGATTCCTTCTTACACCAGAGCATCATTTAAGTCTATGTTCTTCCATCTACCTTGTTTGCAGTAAATAGCTGCCCATTATGTCAGGTCAGGCAGTGCCTTGGCGTCACAGCTCAGCAGTCGTGATCAGACTGTAGAGTGTGGCATAAGAAGTCCCTTAGAGAGGGGATGCAAGTGTCAAGTTCTGGAGCTGTCAAGGTTCTAAGCCACAGTTTATTGTAAGGGTTTAAAACAGCCTTGCCATATTTCCCTGCCTGCTTCTCAAGACCCCCCCTTCCCTACTATCACTCCCCTCCCTTCTTTCCCCAGTCTTTTTTTCCTGTTGACAATCAGTTTAAAACAAGACAGATGCCAGAGCAGTTTTCTTTAAGTTGGCTCGAATTCCACAAGGTGCAATACACCAAATACAACTCTGTCCATCTTTTGAAAAGCCTAAGATCAGGAGGCAGTCATATTTATTATTTGCCTTGACACTCACACAAATATTTTCAGATGAGTTGGATGTTCCCACTTTGCTATCCTTTATGCTCTTTGCTCTCAATAAATAAGACACATTAAAGTTCTTAAAGGCAAACAAAGAACTGTGCCTTGGGTAACATTTTTTCTACAGATGCCATGTTTAATTGAACATTTTATAGCACTCTAATGCCATGTTGGGTTCTTAACCTGTGTTCTTTTATGTTATCAGGGGCTAAAAACACAACAGAAACTTCATTGGATTTGTTTGTAAGAAAAATAAGATTTATCCTGTGAGCACTACTGAATCATTTATGAATCGCCTTACCTCACCTAAGCAATTCTGTAAGTTGTAAATGGCTTCTCAAGTATGCTATCTGAATTTTATTTTCTGTAAAATTCCCAAATCGTTTGATCCTTTTCTAGATATCAGGTTATATTTGGCCACTGGGTAGGAAAAAAATCACCACTTGGGAGGTTATGTTTTGTAATTTATTAATCTGAGACATGAGACAGAGAATTAATGTTTTTCCTCAAATGTGTAGGGCATTTTAAGGATGTGCTTACACTACAGACACAAGAACTGATATCTGTTTAACCTCAAATATTAAGCTCCTATTTATACATGATGTTTTGCTAAATATAATTAACTAGACAAATCTCTCCTAGTAAGATACAGAATGGCCATTGTAATCCAAGTCTAATAGACCACAGAACAAATAAAGAATACACTGCCTCAGAGAAAAAAAAACCATTAATATCATGCATGAGTAGTGGGATAGATTACTACAATAAGGGATGGTGGGAAGCTATGGAAAATTGGATATTTATTGTAAGAATTGAAGCATTTACTATCTAAAGTCCTATTGAGAGAAGTATCATGAAGTCTTCATGGTCATTTCTACCTGCACATCTCTGGCATTTTATCCTTGTCTTTATTCACACATCTACCACTTCTAATTGGTCTCCCAAACTTGTCTCTCCTCATTCTGATCCACTCTCCAAACAATTAGAAAAAAATTTTCTTTAAGCTACAATCAAATCATAAGTTAATGCCAATGGCTCCATTTTGCCTCTATAACAAAATATAAACTCTTCTTTGGGGTTTTTAAGCTCTTCACGACCTGATCCCAACCTGTCTTTCTACACTCTTTATACATTGGCTCTGCTTCCTATTGTTCAGTCAAATTGGCCTCCTTACACAAAACTTCATCTCCTGTATCTATGCCTTTGCTCTGGTCTTACCCCATACCTCCTCACCTCTCTTCGCTTAACACAAAATTCAAGCACCATCTTCTACATGAAACTTTTCCTGATCCTCTCAACTGCTGGTATCCTATGTACCTTACATTTAACTATCTTGTCTTTATTTCATATTTATTGTCTATTTTACTTATATTTCTGGGTTTAGGAGTTAACCCTCAATGCTTAGCCAACATGAAATAGTCACCCCTCTCTCAACCTGCTACTGGTCTATTTTTCTGATTCATTTTCTCATCTCAGGCTCTCAGGCAATCATGTTCTGATGTTTCCACATTAAATACAAGAATGGTAACATCTTTCCCATTGATTAGTCAATTAGCTCTGAAAGGTTACCTCAGTTTATCAAATATTTGGTTATGTATTAAATAAACTAGAGAAATCTACTTTCCTATTCAACTCTCTATATCAAATTCCCTAAACTTTTAGGCTTGAATAAACATCAAATTTCATAGCTACACTATTTATTGAGTGAAACAAACATATAAATAGTTATTTAGAGTGTCCGAGGTACTAAAAAGATTATAGTCAAAGTCACCTTTAACCATCACTACAATTGCTGACTTCTCCTCAATTCTGGAAATATCATCCTACCAATTCAGTTCTCTCAGGATACCAATGAAGGTCTTTCCTCAAGAATTCTCTTCATTTTTTTTTCAAAAGAAATGGGTTAAAACCTCTTTGGGGAAAGAAATTTTAGTTGATCTTTTTCTCTCATATGTACCTATGTCTCTTTCTGGTCATGACAGGTAACTTGTCAGAACAACGGTTAAACTCTAGCTTCTTCAAAAACTCCTTTTAGAATGACAATTAAACTATTACTCCAAAATTCCACTACCTCTTAAAGATACAGTAACACTATCTACATTCCATGAGATAGTGGTATGTATGTATATATGTGTGTGTGTGTGTGCGTGTGTGTGTGTGTAGTATTCTCCTAATAGCCTGTAAATTCCTTGAGAGCAGAGATTGTTTAATTTTTTTTTCCATTTGTATCCCCAACACCTATTACAGAGTCTAGCACATAGTGGGTACTTTAAAAATGCTTGTTGATTGATTGGTTGATGAAAGAGGTAGAACTTCAGAACCTTCCTCAACAACAAAAAAAAAGTAGTATGCGTTTGCTGAGGGCACTGAACTAGACATGGTAGTTTATACTAGGCATTCTGTGGTAGGGAAATATTCTCACAGCATTAGAACTTGGCCTGTAAAATAACTTGGTTTTGTTCTGGTTCAGAATTAACATAGCCAGAATTGATATGAGGTGGATAATGGCCAGGCCTATAATTCAGGAAAATCACTTTGATAGTTGTACAGAGAGTGGACTGGAATGGAGAGGTGAGGCAAAGAGAGCAACTAAAAGGTTATTTTAATCATTCAAGTGATGAATGCCTGTACCAGGATGGTGGCAGTGTCAGAGGAAAGAAGAGATGCTATGAAGGTAGCATCAACAGTACTTGGCAACTATTTGGATCTGCACAGTGAAAGAGAATGAGGAATTGAAAATGATACCTGAGTTATGAGCCTGGGTGACTAGGAGGATGGTAGTATCCTTGAGAATAACAGGAAAATTAGGTAGAGGGAAAGATTTGGAAGATAAAGATAATGAGTTCCATTTTGGACGTATTGAATTTAAAATGCCTTTGGAACATCTGGTTAGAAATGTCTAATAGACAGTTGGAGATGGAATACTCGAGTTCAGGAGAGAGGTTTGAGCTGGATAAATAGATCTGAGAATGGTCTTTGAAGAGATGTTCATTGAATCCATAAGAGCTGATGAGATCACCAAGTGAACTAGAATAGAGGAAGAAAAGAAGAGGATCCAGGAGAAAACGTTGGGGTACACCAACAGATGACAGGATGAAGAGCTTCTTCTGAGATGAAACAGATAGGGAGGAGGATAACCAGAGAGAGCAACAGCTTGAAAAATTAGAGAGAAGAGAGAGTCAGAAAAGGGTGATTAACAGAGTCAAAGACTGCAGAGGTCAAGAAGGATGAGGATTGAGAAAAAGCCATTCGGTTTGGCAATTAAGAGATCACTTGGAACTTTGGGAAGAACAGTTTCAGTTGAATGATGGAGACAGATATCAGACTACAGGGAGTTAAGAAGGGAGTGAGAAGAAAGAAAATGGAAGTACCTATTATAGACAGTTTTCTCAAATTTAGCCATGAAAAAGAGGAGAGCTGTAAGATAATAAGTAGTGGGAATGGACAGACCAAGTTAGGGTTTGGGGGTCTTTTGAAGTTTTTTGAGGATAGGGGCATTTTTAGGCAGCAGAAAAGCAGTCAGTAGACAGAGATTAAAGATTAGTAGAAGAGTAGGGATAACAGAGGGAGCAGTTGTAGCCTGGAATAGGATCATGTGTACATGTAGAGGAGTTACCTTAGCAAGGAAAAGAGCTGCCTTCATGTGAGATAGGGGTGAAGGAGGAGATAGTGGGGAAATCCAGTTTAACACTAAAATGAGGAAGAGGAAAGAAAAGGGACCCTTGCTGGATGGCCTCTTTATTTTTTCAGTGAAATATGAGGATAGGTTTCCCACTGAGAGGGTGAGAAAAGGGGGAATCATGGGAAGTTCAAGAAGGAATTAAAAGATTTGGAAAAATCTCTGTGGTGAGTGATATAGTGAATTTATTAGGAATATGTAAAGGATTGCCTTGCTGTAGT
Organism: Vombatus ursinus; assembly: GCF_900497805.2. Classification (NCBI taxonomy): domain Eukaryota; kingdom Metazoa; phylum Chordata; class Mammalia; order Diprotodontia; family Vombatidae; genus Vombatus; species Vombatus ursinus. The sequence continues at coordinate 33,386,975 of NW_020954585.1, forward strand.
GAGGGCCCAGTTGAGATTATGTAAGGCATATAAATTACTTTTCTCACAACTTTGTCATGTAGGTAGTAAAAGTATCATTTTTCCCATTGTGTAGATGAGGAAAGTGTCGAAGAAGCCAAATGATTTGCCCATGATCACATAGCCAGTATGTCTCAAGAGTCAGGATTTCATAAGAAAAAATATTACTTACAGCTGGAAGGGACCTTAAATATCATCCAGTCCAACGCCTCATTTTGTAGAAAGGAAACTGAGGCCCAGAGTAGTTAAGGGACTTATTCCAAGTGACAGAGAAAATACAAAGAAGAAAGAAGATTCAATTTAGGTCCTGTAGCTCCAAATCCAAAGCACTATATACTAGGTATTCTGATTCTGAAGTCTAGTGTTCTTTCCATCACATTACACTAAAGTGATTGCTTCATTTAAATCCTCTACAAGAACTCTCAAGAAAGAAAAAACTAGAATTAGGAAATGAAGTATCATTGACTCTAGCCCTGTTCCAATACCTCCTCATAGTGTTCAGATGACAACAAAGCATCAGCTCTGGTAAGCCCTAAAAATTGATGATGAAGATGATGATGGTGGTGGTGGTGGTGGTGGTACTGGTGGTGGTAATATAATTAATAAGCATTTACATAGTACTTTAAGATTTGCAAAGCTCTTTACATATGTTAAATAACTTGATCTCCACAAAAATTCTAAGGAAGGTGCTATTATCACAGAGGGGTTAAATGATTTGCCCAGGGTCATACAATTAGTAAGAGTGTGAGGTAGGATTTAAACTCAGGTCTTCCTGACTCCAAGTCCTGTACTCTATATACCATTAACACCTGGCTGTGTATGAAACTTAAAAGGTTTCAAGTAGGGGCAGCTATACGGTGCAGTGGATAGAGCACCGGCCCTGGAGTCAAGAGGACCTGAGTTCAAATCTGGCCTCAGACATTTAGCACTTACTAGCTATGTGACCCTAGGCAAGTCACTTAACCCCATTGCCTAGCCAAGAAAGAAAAAGAAAAAAAAAATGTTTCATGTAGATGATTGACTATATGTTATTACAGAACTAGACTAGCTAAGTCTCAAGAGGTTCATCACAAGAAGGTCAAATATCTGGTTATAGGCATCTGTGAAAACCATTCTCAAAGGTGGAAATGGAGCGGGATTTGCATTGACCTGCATGATTGAAATCAAGACTTTTTGAAAGATAGAAATAAATATATGAAGTATATAAACTAACTTGTCCTATAATTTCCAAGTTAGAATTATCTATTTTTACCATGCATTTTCCTTTGAAATTTAGAGATAAATTGCAAATTGATTTTGAGAAGTCTCTGTTTTGGTTCAGACTAATTTGTTGCATCAAACCCTTGCTCAGGCTAATGATTTCATTTTCAGCAATTCTGAAGTCATTGTATTTCTCTTTCTTTTTTAACTTCTCATTCTCAAATGTCCATATCACATATTACTATGAATATTAGACTCGTGCCTGAAAGCTTCGGTCTGTCTCTGGTTCCTCACCACCCCCTTACGTCTCAGTTCCTGACTTCTCACCACATCACTTAACTGAAGCTTCTCTCACAATGTTTGCCAATTATCTTTTTACAATCCTCATCCTCCTTTACCTCTCTTCCTCTTCATATACTGTTGACCCTTAAACACACACACACACACACACACACACACACACACACACACACACACAGACTTTTCTGTCTTCAATTTTTTCATTTCCCTTAAGGGCATGATTGATTCCACCATCTTCATGCCCTCCCTCTTCCACCCATCACAAGGAAACTCATCACAATCAGCTTTGGTACTCATCAGTGCCCCCAGTTGCCTCTGCCTCTCTGATTGGAGGACTCAAAGGTAGATCAAAATGTTTCTCCTAAAGCCTCCATTTAAAAAGGGTTCAGATCAGGAAAACCTTGTACACAATAACAGCAACATTGTGCAATGACCAACTTTGATAGACTTAACTCTTCTTAGCAATACAAGGATCTAAGACTATTCTAAAAGACTCATGATGGAAAATGCTATCCACATCCAGAGAAAGAACTATGGAGTCTGAATGCAGATTGAAGCATACTATTCTCTCTCTCTCTCTTTCTCTGTTTTTTTTTTCCCTTTGGTTCTAATTCTTCTTTGCAACATGACTAATGTGAAATATGTTTAATATGATTGCATATATATATATATATATATATATATATATATATATATAGCCTATATCAGACTGCACACCATCTTGGAGGGAGGGGGAGAAAATTTAGAAGTAAAATCTTATAGAAATGAATGTTGAAAACAAAAAACAAATAAAGACATTAAAAAAATTTAAGGGTTCAGAAACCCAGCCAACTCTTCATTTCCTACAAGCTAAACTCTTTGGATTGACTCACCATCATCATTCCTATGCCCTCTTAAGTACCTTTTCAGTTTCCTTTTATGTGTTCTCTTCCACCATTAGATAGTAAGGACCTTGAGAGCAGGGACTATCTTTCTTTTTCTATTCCCAGAAGCTTAACACAATGTCTGGAACATAGTAGGTACTAAATAAATGTTTGTTGTATGTATTTTATTGTTGACTTTATTGACTGCCCTCTACTATTTTCCCTTCTGTCTGACCACATCTTCCCACCTTCCTTTGCTACATCATTATTCATCACCTAACCCCCAAGGGTCTCTTCTGTGCCTTCTTTCTACATTCTTCCTCAGAGACCCATAAGTTCAAACATCATCTCTACACAAATGTCTCCCAAATAAATATGTACAGCCCTAATTTGTCCCCTAAACTCTAGTTATTTATTAATTGCCTGTTGAACATATCTTCCTAGATGACCCATAAGCATTTCAAACTCAGCAGATCCAAAATGGAACTGATTATCTTCTCCCATTCCAACTTGCTCCTTCCCAAAACTTCCCTATTTCCGTTAAGATCATCATGTACCACCATCCTATAGACACCTATAATCACAATTTCAGAATCATACTAGACTTTTCCTTCTTCTTTATCTTTTATATACAAATGTTCAAATCTTATCTGTTCTATTTCCATATCTCTCATTATGTTCTACTTAGTACTCACACAGCTACCTCTGCCTTGAATTATTATAAAAAACCTCCTAATTAGTCTCTCTCTTTCCTACTCTCTTCAATCCATTCCCAGCACAGCTATCAAACTAATCTTCCTAAAGCATAGGTCTGACCATATAACCTAACTCCCATACCTCTTCTTTCTCTCTCTCTCTCTCTCTCTCTCTCTCTCTCTCTCTCTCTCTCTCTCTCTCTCTCTGTCTGTCTCCTCTTCTTTTCTCTTCTCTTCCCTTCTCCCTTCCCTCTATCTCTTACTGTCTCTCTCCCTCTCTACTTGCTGAATGACTTCAGACAAGTCATTTCTATTCTATGAATTGATGTGAAATGGGACAGAGGGGTGTCTATAAGACTTGCTATATGACTTTGGGTAAGTCACATCCCTCCAGATAAATTGAAAATGAAGGGGTAGGATCAGAAGATTTCAAAGTCTCTTCTACCTCTGGTCTGTGGTTCATGTTCTTTCCTGGTGCTACCCCTAGCCTCATGTCTTGCTCATTTTCTAGCCATGAGTCTGTTCCCTATATCTCCCTCACTCCAAAAATTTGTTTCTGACATCATAAATAAATGTTTATTGTATGTATTGACTGCCCTCTGTATGTTCTGACATCCCTCTCTGCCTCTCTCCATATCTCGTTATCACTATATGTCTTTGTCTCTTTGTATATCTGTCTGTCTATCTCTCATTCTCAAAAACCATAGGTGGTTCCCCATTATCTCTAGAATAATAGGTCAAATTTATATAGTACTTTAAGAATGGTGATAAAATTCAAGTTCTTCCTCCTCAGTTTTTCTCATATTATACTAATTTGTGTATATGTTATCCACACCATCCACCCCTCCTAAAGAACATAAGTGCCTTAAGAAAAGAGTCTCCCATATGGATTTACAAGTGAATTTTATCAAACATTTAAAGACCAATTAATTCCTATATTCTTATTTATATACTATATAAACTACTTGGGAAAATAAGTGAAAGAGTCCTACCAAATTCTTTTTATGATACAAATATGGTGCTGATACCTAAATGAAGAAGAGCCAAAACAGAGAAAATTATAGACCAATTTCCCCAATGAATATAGATGCAAAAAATTTAAAATAAAATATTAGCAAAGAGATTACAGTAACTTATCTTGAGGATAATACATTATGACTACATAGGGTTTATACCAGAAATGCAGGGCTGGTTCAGTATTAGGAAAACTCTCAGTATAATTGACCATATCAACAACAAAACTAACAGAAACCATATGATTAGCTTAATAGAGGGAGAAAAATCTTTTGACAAAATACAACACCCATTCCTATTAAAAATACTAGAGAGCATAGGAATAAATGGAGTCTTTCTTAATATGATCAGTAGCATTTCCCTAAAACCATTAGCAAGCATTATATGTAATGGGGATAAGCTAGAAGCATTTCCAATAAGATTGGGTGGGAAACAAGGATGTCCAGTATCACCACTGTTATTCAACATTGTACTAGAAATGTTAGCTTTAGCAATGAGAGAAGAAAAGAAATTAGAATAGGTAAAGAAGAAACAAAGCTATCACTCTTTGCAGATGATATGATGATATACTCAGAGAATCCTTGAGAATCAAGTAAGAAACTACTTGAAATAATAAAAAACTTTAGCAAAGTTGAAGGCTATAAAATAAACCCACATAAATCATCTGCATTTCTATATATTACTAACAAAGCCCAAAGGCAAGAGATAGAAAGAGAAATTCCATTTAAAGTTACTGTAGACATTATAAAATATTTGGGAGTCTACTTGCCAAGACAAACTCAGGAACTACATGAACACAATTACAAAACACTTGTCACACAAATAAAGTCAGATCTAAATAATTGGAAAAAGTTCATGTGTAGGCCGAGCTAATATAATAAAAATGACAATTCTACCTAAATTAATTTATTTATTCAGTGCCATACCAATCAAATTACCAAAAATTATTTTATAGAGCTAGGAAAATAACAACAAAATTCATCTGGAAGAACAAAATGTCCAGAATATTAAGGGAATTAGTGAAAAGAAATGCAAGGGAAGGTAGCCTAGCCACACCAGGTCTTAAATTGTATTATAAAGCAGCAATTGTCAAAATTACTTGGTACTGGCTAAGAAATAGAGTGGCAGATCAGTGGAATAGATTGGTACTCAAGACACAGTAGTCAATGACTATAATAAGCTATTATTTTATAAACCCAAGGACTCCAGCTTCTGGGATAAGAACTCACTATTTGACGAAAACTGCTGGGAAAACTGGAAAATTGTGTGGCAGAAACTAGTCATAGACCAATATCTTGGATCAATTCTCTGCTGCTTATGCTATTTTGGACTAACAATTAACACCAATAAAACACTCCATCCACATGTGGAATCATTGGTTACAACAAATGGAGATGTTTTGAATGCTGTGGATAAGTTCACTTACCTTGGTAATGTACTTTCCGGGAATGTACACATTGATAATGAAGTTGACGCATGCATTACCAGAGGTAGTTCAGTGTTTGGGAGGCTCTGAAGGAAATTATGGGAGAGATTAGATGTCTACAAACTGAAGGTCTACAGAGCCATTGTGCTGACCTCCTTGTATGCTTGTGAAACCTGAACAGTATACCAGCGCCATGCCAGGAAAATGAATTGCTTCCATTTGAATTGTCTTAGGAAGATTCTGAAGATCACCTGGCAGATTAAGTTATCAGACACTGAGGTCTTTTCTTGGACTAGACTGCCAAGCATTCAAACTCTGCTTCAGAGAGCACAACTCCGATGGGTTGTCCACAATGTTCAAATGTTAAAGTTATGCTTAACAAAAAGACTCTTTTATGGAGAACTCACACAGGGCAAGTGTTCACATGGTGATCAGAAGAAGCGATGCAAGGACATTCTCAAGGTCTCTCTTAAGAACTTTGGAATTGATTGTGTGATTTGGGAGACAGTAGCATAGGACCACTCAGCATGGGATGCCCACATCAGAGATGATGCTGTGTTCTATGAGCAAAGCAGAATTGAAACAGGTCAAAATAAACACAGGATGCACAAATTTAGAGAATCCACCCCAAATGTTCACATGGACTATCTGTACCTGACCTGTGCCTCCTAGCTGCCCCAAGAATATAAAATTTGACATTGCTTCCATTTCCTCTCCCTCTATTTACCAGAAAGTGAAGGGACCAGTTGTCAAGATCTTAGCTTCTTTTGATGTTCAGCTTTAAGCCGAATTTTATACTCTCTTCTTTCACTCTCATCAAGAGGATGAGAGTTAATCTTAATTCCTCTTCATTTTCTGCCACCAAAATAGTTTTGTCTGCATATCTAAGATGGTTGATATTTCTCCCAGCAACCTTAATTCCAGCTTTTGATTCATCTAGTCTGGCATTTTACATCATGTATTCTGCATATAAGTTAAATAAGTAAGGTAATAATATGCAGCCTTGTCATACTCCTTTTTATATCTTAAACCAATCAATTGTTCCATGTTCGGTTCAAACTGTTCCTTCTTGGGACATACAGGTTCCTCAGGAGACAAGGAAAATGATCTAGTACTGCCATCTCTTTGAGGACTTACCACATTTTGTTGTGATCCACGTAGTCAAAGGCTTTAGTGTAGTCAATGAAGCAGAAGCAGATGTTTTTCTGGAACTCCCTAGCTATCTCCACAATCCAGTGAAAGCTGGCAATTTGGTCTCTAGTTTTCTGCCTCTTCAAAAACCAGTCTGCTCTTCAGGTAATTCTTGGTTCACATATTGCTGAAGCCTGGTTGGCAGAATCTTAAGCATAACCTTGCTGGCATATGAAATGAGCACAATTGTTTGGCAATTTGAACATTCTTTAGCATTGCCCTTCTTTAGGTTTGGGAACATAAACTGATCTTTTCCAATTCAGTGGTCACTCTTGTGTTTTCCAAATTTGGTGGCATATTGAGTATAGAACTTTAACAGCATCATATCTTAGGGTTTTAAATAGCTCAACTGGAATTCCTTCACCTCCACTTGCTTTATTGTTAGCAATGCTTTCCAAGGCCCACTTCAGTTTATTGACCAAGATGCCTAGTTCTAGATCAGTGACCACAACATGGTAGTTATTGGAGATGACAACGTCATTCTTGTATATTTCTTTCATGCATTCTTGCCACCTCTTCTCAATCTCTTCTGTTTCTGTTAAATCCCTACCATTTTTGTCTTTTATCACACCCATTTTTGCATGAAACTTTCCCTTGTTATCTCTAATTTTCTTGAAGAGATCTCTTGCCTTTTCTATTCTATTATTTTCTTCTATTTCTTTGCATTACTCACTTAACAAAACCTTATCTTTCCTTGCTATTCTTTGGAATTCTGAATTCAGCTGGATATAGCCTTCCCTTTCTTATTTTTGCTTTCCTTTTGCTTTCCTTTTTTCCTCAGTTATTTGTAAATAGTATGTGCTTAATAAATATTGATTGAATTGAATTGAACTGTGATTCAATCATTACTGATAGTGGTCAATGTTTTGTAGGTTGGAACACATAAAAGCAGTAATTTTTCATATATTCATAGGATTATGAATATATGAAAGACCCTGAGGTCTCCTGAAATTCTTTGGTTCTATTGATCACCATTTGCAATCATTTTTTAAAGTATAAAACAAATGCAAATGTAAAGTGTTATTCCACAAAACAAAACAAAACCCACAAAGCCCAGATCTACTAAGCACCTAATGCTACAGAAAAAATTTTCTGATTCTACCTGTTAGAATCTTCACCTTTCCTCAAATTATTAGTATTTATTTTGTATATAGTTTGCATATACATATACATGTTGTTCTCTGCCTTCAAGTAAAATGTAAGTTCCTTGAGGACAAGGACTATTTCATTTTTCTCTTTGTATCTCTAGTGTCTAGCACAGTATCTGGCAAGCAGTAGATACTAAATAATTGCTTGTTGAATTGAATCAGAAAATGTTTATTGTGCAATGTATATTTTGGAGATGAGATGAGGGGTCCCTCTCAGAACACGTAATCAATCAAATCCCTACTTATAACTAAATGCCACTTATTTCTGACCAAAAATCACATCAAATTTATATAAGTCTACTCCTGAATGAGAATGAAAGTGCAATATTCATCTATTTACATTTCAAATATTCTCCAGTTGTCAGACTTTCAATTTGCCAAAATTATTAATGGGCATTTTTCACTCTGTCTTAGCTCACGATTGACTATTAAGGTCAACATTTAGTTAATAAGGCTTCCAGGAAGTCTCAAAAGTAGTTGTGCTTAAATTATGAAATGACATTATAAATCTTCCTGTTTGGAAGCATTATAATGATGACAGTTATAACTTAGTTTATATTAGTGGATTTACCCATTACTAAAGGAGAGTAGAATTTGAAAGTTTTATTCATAAAAACCAGGTGAAACAGGCCTTTTTAAAATAGAAAAAAAAAAGTTATCACGATTGAAGATTCCTTTTTCCCTATTGCACTTCATCAAGGTCACTTTGGGTGCAAATGGGGGTGAACAAGGACAAAGGGGGGAGGGGCAGACAAAGAAGAGGGGCTCATAGTTATGGCCAGGCACTCGGGTTGCGGGGGAGTGAGCAGAGAAGAAACAAATTCAGACTGTTTCTATACCTGTCAACCTTAGGAGTTGGGTGGAGCCCTCCTCCTGTCCATCTGGGCTTTGTCTCCCCAGAGGCCCAGGCCTCCTGGCCTTCAACCCTGCCTTGCTCCTTCATTCTCCCAGACAGTTACTCAACCCTGAGGCCAGCTTCTTCATCCAAGAAGCCAAATCAGGGGAAAAATCAAGAAGCACTTGTGGACCAGGCTCATAGAAGACATAAAAGGCCAATTGGGGTGGGAGCAACAGCCCAAGAATGCTTGGCCCCATTGCACCTTAGACCAATCAGGGTGAGAGGGTAGAGATGGTAAGCCTCATGATTGAGCACTGGCAGAGAAGAAGGATTCTATGACAGCAGCTCTAGCTGTGGGAGGATGAAGACATGGGAATCAGAGTTCCATTGAGCCATTAAGAAAGTGAAATATGTTTAGTTGTTCTGCCATCAGCAGACACTGAGGCCAAAGCAGAAGACCTGAAAAGGTGAGGCTTTCCCATGTCATTAGGAAGCTTCACCCCAGGTTCCTGAGATATGAAATCTTTGGAGACCACTTTCCTGAAACTCTGCAGAGGGAAACAAATATCTGAAGGTAAGGGTTCAGGGTCCTAGCTTGGGGATTTGACTCCTTGATGATTTCCAAGATTTGGTCCAGTTTAGTCAGTCCCATCAGCTCCAGGTTGCCTAGGGAGCCAATTGCCCCAAAGAAAGAGCCAAAGCATAAGCTGAGGACCAAAGATCTCTTTTCCCATGTGGGGTGTCAATGTCAGGGAAGAAGTCATTGGGAACCAGGTCTCTAAAGTACCTGTCACTCATGATCTCAAAGCTCTCCATAGTAGGCTCCTCAACTCTGCAGACAGAGAAATCGAGACCCCAAGAGGGCAAGGTATTTGCATGTAGTCACCCAACAGGTCAGGGAGAGAGGTAGGGTTACAACTCAATTCTGGGGGCTCACAGAAATCTTGTGTGGCTCTTAAGCCCAGGATTACCTCCAGCTTTCTGAGGAAATTGTTGATCAACTGAGCTGTTAAGGGTAAAAGTAGCTCCAATCTGGGTCCCTGGGGTGGGGCTGGGCCCCTCTAAGTTCATCTTTTCCCTGATGTGGTGCAGGGTGTTTGTGATGAGCACTTGCTATGGGAGGCTAGGTGGGTCTAGCTGGAATTTGTCCAGTGAAAGGCACAGTAGGATCTGGCATAGGTTGGACTGGAAGAGGGGGCCTACTTCTGGGATTCCTTGCCAGCATCCACCTCTTCTGGATCTCCATGATCATCTAGATGCTTTTGCTTCACACCAACCACCACTGCCCCTAATCCAGGTGGCTCCTGAATGAAGGTGGAGCAGGGCCCCAGAGCCTGTGCTTGCCACACCCAGGCAGCCCAGCCAACCTCCCTCCCCCACGCCCATTACTGTTAAAATACAATACCTTCATGTTGCACTTTTCTAAGTCATTTTAGTTGTTGGCTTATTGACTACTAAGATATCAACAATAATATCTACCTATAATAAGCTCTTAGGGCAGCTAGGTGGCACAGTGGAGAGAATACAGGGCCAAAAAGTCAGAAAGACTCCTTTTTGTGAGTTCAAATCCAGCCTCAGACACTTACTAGCTATTTGACCCTGGGCAAGTCACTTAACCCTGTCTGCCTCAGTTCCTCATCTATAAATAAGCTGGAGAAGGAAATGGCAAACAACTCCAGTATCTTTGCCAAGAAAATCCCAAATTAGGTCATGGAGAGTTGGACATGACTGAAAAACAACTCAACGAATAATTATTTCCTACAATCTTTTCCTTCTTAATTGCCTCATAGCTATTCATAAAATTCATTCTTTTACTATTATTTATTCACAAGACCTTGGGTAAAACCCTACACTCTTTGATTCATTTCTCTTAACTAGAAAATGGGGGTAAAATTCCTTACACATTTTTAATGAGATGTGAAGAGTAATATTCTCAGCCTTGTAAAAAGTCTTGAACTCTAGAGATAAGTAGCCAAATAAAACTACTGAGTATAAATCTCCCACTTGGATCTCTAACTTTAAAACATATAAACATCTGCAAATAAAAAAAAAAATGACAGGTAAAATGGAATATCGATGGACTGTTCCACTGCTGATCCAGCAGTGGAAGCAGGTGAAACTTTCTTTTAGCCTGAAACATTGAGAATTGTAACTGGGAACCATTTCAGTTACATAATAAAGAAATCCCTAAGGAAAAAGAAAATGTTAAGGTCATAGTTCTGAGAAGGATGTTAAAGATACTGACTGAGCTCTATTATTGCAATTGAAGATATTTCTACCCAGTGATTAGGAAATGCCATTATGAGGAAAACGATTGGTTGTAAAAGTCTGCTTGGCAAAGCATGTTGACCTAATGGTTATTCCTCAAAGGTAAGTCAAAGTGTTATGTGATGTTCTTTTATTGATTGTTTTTTCTATGTGTACTCCTGGGAACAAAAACAGCACAGAAATGTTTTGATAAGGGGGAAAAGTGACCTTTTCTATGGAGGCTATTTAATGCTGTGATGTGCTGGAGTAGCCAACCAAAAGGATAACAAAGAAAAACGCTATTATATCGCAACCCAAGGGAAAATAGGCATTTTCCTTTTTTCTCACAAAACAAGGAACACTAATAAAAATACTTGAGATTCAATCTGCAATGCAGTCTTCTTGAATATACCAAAATATTAATCTAATCATATATGGAAAAATACTTCTACAAAACCACATATGCACATGCATACATGCTTCCTGCACACATAAACTGTAGATATCCAAAAGAGTTTATGCACCCACATCCTGTAGATTTCCAAGATACTTTGGACAATGGAAGACTTAAGTTTGATAGTCAAATGATATCTGGATGATCTCCTAAAAAATAAAAATCTAATTCTACAAATAACATAAATATTTATTGAGCATCATCTTATGAATATAACCTCCAAATAGTAACTTCTATATTAAACCCTTTCCCAAGGAAAAATTATATAATTGCAAGAATTTTCCCTAGGTAGTTTTTTGTTTCAGTTCAGCATTTTGGACCAATTCCAACTTTTTCTCATTGCTGAGTTCTTTCTTCTGTCTTTTCTTCAAAAAGGAAGTTTAGCTCTAAATTTCTAGTCAGTAAATGAAATTCCATGCTTATTTTGCTCTATTCATCAAATATTTCATTCCAGAGTGCCACACATTCTGATAAATCAGATGTAATATATAGAAAGATGATCAACTGATCCCAAAGAAACCAAAGCATATAATGGGAGAGCATGGGTATTTGACCTTTTTCTGTGGGACACAGCTTTTGGTCCCTCACTAAATGATATGAAAGGCTCAGAAATTCTTAATTAGTTCCTTGGTCTTTTTGATTTGGACTGTGTCAAAGATGATTGGTGACTGAACCAGAAAACGACACCTATTTAGTAGGCAATAAGGAGAAAAATTTGGGCTTTCTCCCTCCCTCTTTTGAGCATGGCACTTGGAACTCAAGCAGCCTTTTCCTTGGACTTTCAGTGAAGAAGAGAGAGCATTTCTCTTCCCTGCTCCCCTACCCCAGTCACCATGGTAGCTGCCTAATCCATCACTATACTATCCCTGTAGCTTTGTATTTCTTTCCTGTGTAAAATGTGTTCTCTGGCCCCACACTCTCAGGATCAAGCAGGCTACATCTACCCTTCAGAATATTAGAGTATTCTGTGGAGTTTGTAGATATCTCTTTTTTCTGCAGTTGGCTGAAGCTCATGTTCCCCTAACCTCAGTTCCAGTTAACCACTTATTGCCAAGTAGCTTTTACAAAGGATATTACTTAACAATGTAGTAAGAACAAACATATAAACATTTCCCCCAAAGTCTCAGAGGCATGACCCTTCTATGCCATTTAGGACAGGGGAGAGGGAGATTAGGTTTACAATTTAGGTCAGTTCCTACATAGCATTTCTCCCACCAAGTTCACATTCAAAGTTACCATTACTACTGGTTTCTATGGGGCTGTATTCCTGATTATAACTCCAATAGAGGGAAACACAGTTGTCCATTGATAGAGGAAGATGCCAGAAGGGATTAGAAAGCACCATACAATTATATATTATAAGACACATACTTGAAATACAAAGAATTTCCACAGTAAAAATGAGGAGCTAGAGAAGAATTTATTATGCCTGAAGCATTCCAGAAAAGTAGGGGTGGCAATCATGATCTCAGACAAGTAAAAAGTAAATAATCAGAAAACATTTACTGAGCATTTATTATGTGTGAGTCACTGAGCTAAGTAATAGAGATACAAAGAAAGGCAAAAACATGGTTCCTGTGAACTCAAGGAGTTAACATTCTAATAGGGGAGATAGTAAATAATAATAACAATAATTAAAAGTGATGAACAAGGAAGACCTGAGTTCAAATCTAACCTCTGACACTTATTAGCCAAGTGACTCTGGGCAAATCACTTAACCTTTGTTTGCCTTAGTACCCTCATCTATAAAATGGAGATAATAATAGCACTTACCTCTAAGGGTTATTGTAAGGATCAAATGAGATAATAATTTAAAGTGCTTAACACAGTGCCTAGCACATAGTAAGTGTCATAAACATTAGTTCTCATTATTGTTAATATTATATATTCATTAAATGGCACAACATCTAACCACTTAAGGGAAAGCTAATCAAATTACAGGGAGAAATAAACATCAAATTATAATAGTTGAGACCTTTAGTGTGTCCCTTTCCAGATCTAGATAAATCTAACTAAAAGAAAATCAGAAAACAAATATATATATATATATATATATATATATATATATATATAAAACCAGGAGAAAAAGTTTTCAGTATCTGAATAAAATTTTTAAAAGTTAAATATGATATATATCTGGGGATTACTGAACAGGAATTGAAAAGATCAATTAAAAATGAAAAAGGAGAACTCCTAAAATGTAGCTAACCACTTAGAGGAGAGAGCAGTTATAGTCAAAACTCCAATAAAGAATTCCTTTGAGGCAAAGGACTAGAAAGCAGCAACAGGACCAACCCAGAACTTCCCTCCAGAAATGTACAGAGCCAAGCCCTAATATCAAATCCAAAGTCAGGAAGTAGTCAGGAAAATGAACAACAACAAAAAAAGAATCCCAAAATAGAAAGCTGTTATGGTAACAAGGATTCTCAAGACAAAAACCCAGAAGAGAATGACTCCAAAACATCTATAAACAAAGGTGCAAAGATAAACACAGCTTGGGCACAAATTCAACTGGTATTCTTAGAAGAGATGAAGTAATCATTAAGAAAAATTTTTTTAAATCTTTTTTTAATAAATGAAATGAGAATGATAGAGGAAAGGGTTAGAAAAGAAATGAGACCTATGGAAGAAAGATTTGGAAAAAGAAATAACTCCCTGAAAATTAGAACAGACCAAACAAAATTAATTAATGAGACAACAAGAAATATTAAAACAAAATCAAGAGACTAAAAAAGTGGAGGGAGAAGGAGGAGGAGGAGGAGGAGAAAATGTAAGGTATAGCAAATGAAAAACAGATCAAGGAGAAAAAAAATTAAGAGTATTGGACTTAAGTATCATTGAAAAAAATTAAGAATCATTTTTGGTCATGAATCCCATGACCAAAAAAAAAAAAAAAAAACCCATACAGCATATTTCAATAAATCTTAAAAGAAATTGCTCAGATCTCTTAAAAGCAGAGAAGATGATGGAAAATGAAAGAATCTACCTGTTACCTCTTGAAAGAAACTCCCAAGTAAAAACTTCCAGGACAATTATAGCCAAAATCCAGAATTCACGTACCAAGGATCATATACGATTTGACAGCCACCACTATTACAGAACAGAGAGCTTGGAATATGATTTTTTTCAGAAGGCAAAGCATATAAGCTTACAGTCAAGAATAACTTACCCAGCAAAACTGAGTATAATCCTAGAAAGGGAAAAATGGATATATGTGTGTATGTGTTTTATATATATATATAAACACAATTGTACATATATGTTTATATATGCTTATTATTCTCATTTGGTAATTAATCATATATACTTCAAAATCTAAGCACAACAGTGCAGAATTAAGAGTTACAAGAGTGGGAGTGTTATACTCTGTCCACCACAGGGTTACCCCTAGAACCCTGAGATTAGGTACAGTGCTGTACTCTGGGGAGAATCAAGTTGCAGCATGAATGCAGGTTTTGAAGAAGTGAGCCCACAAAAGTAGTGGAGAGCCCCAATACACCTGTAATTTCATTGGTATAAGGAATAGCTGATGAGGAAGGTCCCTCTATAAATGTAGAAAGGCCTGTATTCCGTAACTTATAATCTTGAAGAGTTTCCCAGTTACTGAGGTTAGGTGACTTGCCCAGGGTCACCTAGACAGAATTTGTCATAGGTTGGACATGAGCCACGTCTTCTTGATTGAAAATAGCTTTCTATCCACTAATGGCATATTCAACCTTAAAGAGAACTTACTGATCATCTTGACCAACCATCTCATTTGACATACAAGGAAATTAAGGTTGAGAAAAGTAAAGAGACTTGCCCATGGTCACACAGTGAGTTAGGGGCAATATCAGGACTAGACTTCAGACCTTCTGATTTCTAATCCATTGCTCATTCAACATGGGTCTGTGATGATGACCAGATCCAGTGGTTTTCCACAACCTACTTTTGACTAACAGAAAACAGATCAAATACATTCATAATTCTCCAGTCATTAGTTTCTTCAAATAGTAAAATATGCTATGTAAGCATTCTGATTTTGGAGGGAAAAAAAGAGCAATTGTAGGCCTATAGGATGTGGCAAGCAGTGTTCTTCAAACAAAAACAGTCTTCTTACTATTGAAGAAAAACAGGGATAGCCCTAAATAATATTGAAAATAGTCAACAGTTATCTTTAGCATCCCTAGCTTCAAATTTCTGTACCCTTTCCCCACCTTACTTGTAGGTACTCAGAGCCCCTTTAGATTCTAAGTTCCTCCCCACTACCAAGAAGGGACTCACTTAATCATTTATACTTGATTTTGATGGACAACTTTAAGTGGCTGTGTTAAATCTTCTAGGCATTTGAGGCTAAACTTTTTTATTTCTAATTGCAAAATTAAGAACTTTGTTGGAGCAGCCAGGTGGCGCGTTCAAATCCAGTCTCCAACCAGACACTTGACACTTACTAGCTAGGCAAGTCACTTCAATTGCCTCACCAAAAAAAAAAAAAAAAAAGAACTTTGTCCCCTGGTTAAAAAAAAAATTCTGGGCACCACAAGCAGGTGGAGGAGACATTTTGAGGTAAGGAGAGTCTTCTAGTTGCAGCCTGAAATCATACCATGCCTAATTGTTCAGATGGCCCTGAAGGGAAACCTGATTTAATATTTTTAGGACGTCTAAAAGAGATCATCAAAATGTTGTCTCAGGCAACTTGAGCTTCCCTAGGGAGATGACCCAGTGGGTCAGTTGAAGGCCTAATCCTGGAAGTTGTCCTATTTCCTTCTGACCTATCTGCTCCTCTGTTATTCCTGACACCGTTCCCTTCCATCTACCTGTCCCTTTTCCATTAGACTTATCTAAGCCACCAACTTATTTATCTTCATGATGTTACTGTACCCTTCCCAAACACCCCCAGACCCTTTTCCCATCTTCACCTTCTTCAGTTATTTCTATTTTTTGGGTGGACACTCTCTCAGTTTGAGTCATCTATCATTTTTGAATACAGATAAAAATAACGAATACCTAAACAAACCGCAACTGAATATATATTTGTATAATATATATGCAAGTATATATGTATGTGTGTGTTTGTGTATATATAGAGATCTATATAGATAGATGATATAGCTATAGATTTAAATATAGATATAAATATATGGTTTGAAAACCCAAAAAAAGAGAATCTGCATAGTTGAGACTGGGAATAGTGCTAAAGGAATTTAAACTGGCACTGCTAAATATAAATTATGTGGTCTGTGAGCAATACCTAAGGCCTTTGGAGATAGCAAACAATGTTCCTTAATGCTTAAACAAAATTTTCAGTGAAAAAGAGTACCCATCTCTCCAAAACTTTAGAACTTGTCTCCCTCACCTCAATCCTAATTATAGTCTTTAGTCAGATCTGAAGTGGCTAGGCTAAGAATCCCAAACCAAGCAATTTAAATTAATTATTTTTTTTCATACCTGTGTTTTGTCTTCCTTGCCTCAAAGACCCTGTAATAGTTATCTCACCTTCCTAAAAACCAAGGTCTTTCTTGGTTTCCTGCCTAACCATATCAGAAATCATAGTACAAATGGCCTAGGTTTTAAATCTGAATGTGGCCAAAGGCCAAAGCCGGGACAATCCAAGAATTATTGACAACATACAGTGAATTAAGTATACAAATTTAAGGGACCAGCAAACAAGGTAAAGTCAGGAATTTATAAAATTTATAAAAATAGGAGAGCTGGGGACTCTTGGCCTAAAATAAAGCTGTATTTTGCTTAAACATTTTCATAGACTAAACCCACTGAGCAATTTTGCTTCTGATGGGAGTGAAACTCATCATTGGGCCTTATATTTTAGCTAAAATCCATCCTAAGTAGAACAGTGTGTTGTTTAAACACAGCAAACATTATGAACATGACAAAAATTTGTAAAGTTATTAAAATGGATTTTTAAAGTTTTAAGAGGAAAATTTTATCAATTGCACGTGAATATAAGTCAAATGTCAAAGAGAAATAAATGCTCATTTAATTCTCTTTCAGGCGCATTTATGGAATGCCAAAATCACTGGCCCAAAAGACCTATTGAATCTGACTCCAAATGTCTCATGCTGTACTTTAGGCTCACAGTGGTACTTTAGGACATAGTAGTAGCAGTTTGAAGACCCAAGAGTATCTTTTGAAATAACAAATGGAAACAATTCCCTTAAATAAGAAATATCTGAAGCACGCATGGATCAATGTAATAGAAACATGGGAAGACTTAGGATTTGAGCAATGTAACACATCCTTCTGCTAGGGTTCTGAAGTAGTTCCAGGGGAATAAATAAATAGCAAAGCCTAATTCATGGAGGATTATACATCCAATCAGATTTAGTTCTTTGTTATTTCATTCATCCACTGTATGTATTTATTAGAGAATAAAGTCATACCATACAGTGGTATTTAAGGCCATTACTCCATTTGGAGATGCCTTCTCCTCAGCTACAAACTCCCACTTGGGTATTCCAATTACTTACATTTTATCCATTCCATCATTATGGGGGGGTTGGGGAGAAGCTTACTAATACATAACTCTACCATATTGATAATGCTATTGGAGGAGGGAGGGTGGTTGTTAATTCAAGGTTTTTTCTTGGTTACCTATTCCACCAAACCAAATGATGTGCTTTTAATTTTCATTCATGCTGGATCAAGTTCCTGTTTAATATAAGAACTTCTCCAAAAATTATTTTCTTCAATCTTTCAACTTAAACTTGCTACATTGTGAAAATAGGCTCTTTTCTTAAGAGAGAGGAAAAAAAAGAGCAAGAGAAAATCCATTCCTGAAAACACAAATGTCAGTGTGTCTGCTTAATCCAAATTATGGCGTCAGCTCTAGAAATCTGAATTAGGGTCGTAAGCAAAAACAAAAGCCAACAGCATGACATAGCAACATTTGCCACATCTCTTAATGCTTTGAGGACACAGAAGCAAGTACCACATTATTGTAATCAGCATAGGTCTAAGTATTCTGTACCATCCTTCATATAAAATGAGCTCAGCTTAAAGGTGCTTTATATCTCCTAAAAAGAAACAAATTAACAAACTATAGATAATGCTTAGCCATCTTATCAACCTGATAATATCTTTCCTATGTAGGTCTCTGAACAAGATCATATTTTTAGAGTCATATTTTATTTGTCTTTATAGTAGAATCATGATAAAATCAAGTCTGGCTAGATTACAAAAGATCATCATTTTTTAAAGTCTCAGAACATATAAATGTACTAAGTCTAGCTACCTGGGCAGATAAAATTGCATTCTAGCAAGAACTTTAAAAAGAATTTACTAAAATAGCAGGATTCCTTTTGAAGATTTTTCCTTTATTTCTTTATTCCTTTTGTATTCCTTTATTTCTTTGGAGGCCTACAAAATAAATGCCTGAATATTGGGAGAAATTATGATTTTCTTCTGCTCTGAAAGAAATACATATAAACTTCCTTAATTTTTTTTTCCAATTTTAAAAATAGCTTAGTTTGTCTGCCTTTCCAAGGGAGTTAATTTAAACTGATAGGTGGGAAAATAACTTCTAAAAAAATTTAGAGAGGCAAGAAAGTATTGTGCAAAAAGCATTGGTTCTAGAGTAGGAGGATCTTGGGATCCTGGCATCAAACCCCAGGCTCTGATGCTGTATGGCCAGGAACAAGCCACTTAATGTCTCTGGGCCACAGTTTTCTCATCTGTAAAATGAGGGCATTGGAGCCTTCTGAAGGCCCTTCCTGCTCCAAAGCTATGATTCCCTGAACCTTATTTCAAAATCAAGGTGCCAGAAACATTCAGGAAAATAATTACCACAATAAAAATGGTCACAAATTAAGTTTAAGCTGCAAAGTAATTGTGTTAGACATTTAAGAAAGTCGAGTTTCTATGTTCTGTCTATTCTCTCAGGCAGCAGGAAAGACATAATTGCATAACTGGATTTATTTCCTTTTTACTTTCATCCTTAGCCTCATAGGACCACAGGATTTACAGCCTGCAGGGACTTTAGAAAGCTTATTTCTCTGAGATTCAAGTAATATATGTTTGAGGCTATAAGAATGTTAATGGTGATGAATTAAGCAAATAAATTGTATGGGTGCTACAATGATTTACTCTTTACTTCTGTCATATAAAGATGATCCACAGAGCCAGCAACAATATAAAGATGAGGTAAAGCATTTGGCCTGGGTTTCTTAACCAGGTGATCGCCATGACAGGCAGCTATCACTACAATCGCTGACACTATTAGCTTAACTGACATTAGTAATTCAGTAGTCTAGACTTTTATTTGGACATAAACCCTAAAGTTTATAGGCTTCAATAGGATAACCCAACATATTCCCAATATCACCTACCATCATTGGCCAGTTAGTAGCCAATCAAAGAGCAGATCATTCACTTATGAGTGTGTCATATAACACAGAACTCTCCCATTACCCCCTAGAGTATTGTAATCCTGTTAAAACCATGTGTTGGGTAAATCCAGCCCTTGTGAGGGGGATGGGGGTGGGGGAACATTCAGAGCCTAGATGTATGGACTAATGGGAATTACAGTCTCAATTGACTCAATTGCCTGGAGGGGAAGGATCACAAGAGCTTGGGAAAAGGAAGTTCAGTCTGGGGAATGTGGTTCCATTTTTGCTAGTGGAGCAATGCATATGGGCAATGCAATGGCAAGTTATAGATGGTGGATGGACAGAGAGTGCTGGGGTGTTAAAGTAACTTGAGTTCTCTCTGCTCACCATGTCTGCCTATTCAAACCCCAGAGAAATAAGTGAGGCAAGGCTCAACTGGAGTTGAGATATGCAAAAAATTAATGAAGTGTTTCACCATCCCCCTTCTCTGTCCCTTCTGCCTGCAGACAGCAGGCATTTGGTGCAAGATTTTTCTGTTCTTTAAGATGTTCATAATTTCTGATTTTCACAGTAATTTAAAATCTGCATTTTCCTTGATATAAAACTATGACAACCATTTAAAGGGCTGGTGAATGACTTGGTGTGGGGATGGGGAAGGGGGAAAGAAGAGAGAGAGAAAAGAAGAAGAAGAAGAAAAAGAAGAAGAAGAAGAAGAAGGAGAAGAAGAAGAAGAAGAAGAAGAA
>NW_020954585.1:33407445-33436579 GCF_900497805.2 Vombatus ursinus
AAAGAAAGAAAGAAAGAAAGAAAGAAAGAAAGAAAGAAAGAAAGAAAAAGAAAGAAAGAAAGAAAGAAAGAAAGAAAGAAGAAAGAAAGAAAGAAAAGACAAGCTCTTTCTGGATTGTTGGAGCAGTAAGGAGGGGGAGCATTCTGTTCAAACCTCCTTCAACTAGGGACTTGATCCATATGAGATTCATGTGGGGTTTGATTTCTTAATTAATAATTCATTAATTTCTCTATTAATATCTCCTCAATAGGAGAGAAGATAAACTACATAACTCTACACTTACCATCCCTTAAAACAGCAGCTTTGAAGGAGATTCATAAGGTAAAACTTTTCATGATAATACTATTTTAATTTCTAATATGGTTAATATCCACAGATATAACCTGCATAAGTAAATGCACTTTGAACAGGGGCTCAATAGTTTTTTAAGAATGGAAAGGAGTCCTGAAACCAAAAAAAGTTAAGAATTGCTGCCCTTTGCTATTTATTCCTGAGTAAACACTTAGGGGGTTTAAAGAGACTTGGTTTAAAAAAAAAAAAGGAAGGTTTCCTTGGAGGCAAGTAATCTCAGATGAATTCACTCCAGTCGTTGCTCCTTTTCTTTTTAAACCTGTCTGTACTGGTGAGAGGCAGAGTGGAGGCAGTGATTAAGAGGGTCACTCCCCCAGAGTTGGCTAAAGTAAGAGCTGGGAATAAGTAAACATGCCCACATTCCAAAGGTAGGGGGACATCCCAAGATGGGAGTAGTCTTTCACAACTAACCTTGCCTGACAGCACCACCTACTAGTTACAGTCTTAGAAAAAATGTTTTCTAAGCAATTAAAATGGAAAGGGGGAATGTTTAGTCAGTCAATAAGCATCTATTAAGTCTTTACTTTGCACTAGATACTGTACCAAGAGGTTTAAACCACTTAAGAAAATAACGCATAAATGCAATGTGTTAATTACAAATTATTCTCATCTAGTCATTGAAAATGAGTGTAGTAAAAACTCTACTTGCAGTATTTGCTTAGTCACATTACTTGATATTGTTGAAGTTAATCTGTTTTTTTCTTTAAAATAATCTACAAGCAATTTTTTTTTCCTGTTTTTATCCTTTGTTAGAAGGGGTGGCTTACTGGAAGGGTAGAAATGTATTTGGAAATGAAGATGACACAAAAATGAAAGATATTAATAAAAAATTAAAATTAAAAGACTCTATAAGCAAATATCTCACTAATTCTAAATGATCTTCCTTTTAATTAGTGAGACTTGACACAATGCAGAATATAATATTTGGTTGCTCATTGGTAGTATGGCTGGTACACTAAAATTCACTTTTGCTATGTGTAAGTGAAAAGAAAATGAATGGTGATAGTGAAAAGCCTGATGATAAAATATCAAACTTTTCAGATGGCATGAAGGAGAGATCTATAGCCTATGCCTCACCATTTCCTCTTGTATGTTTCTAGGTATTTTCATGAGGCATAGGGAAAAGAAAAAAAAAAAAAAGAGACAGCATGAATTTCCCGACTAGAAAGTACTGAGAAAAATGTTCCCTTTGCCTTAAACAAGAATGAGCTTCCTGGAGACAGAGAGGCCGTATTTCTATCCAGTCTGTTTTGGAGAAGGTAAATTCATGTGTTTCTGGAAATGATTTAACAGTCTCCATAATGGAGAACAGTTTTCTTTTTGTCTAGGAATGTTGTGCTAGTTAAGACTTAATAACACTTAACACATTTAATATGTAGTATGTAGGACAACACGGGGAGAAGGGCCTGAGGAGCTCTAAACCACCAAAATGTCACGAGGAATGTGAAAATTCCCCAGGTCTGGAGCACTCAGTTTCTCAGCATGCTCCTTGCATTGTGAATGATCATCCAGAAAGTAAACGGAACCTTTTGATGAGGCTTGAGGCCATAATGAAAATCTTTCAGCTTCATTCCACATTCAAGGTAGGCCGCTGTATAACAATTTGTTTCACAACCAAAAGCTGACAGAACAAATCCAAAACAACTCTGTGTACATGTTTACATGGGAGGCGATTGGCATCAGCAGTGCATTTAAAGTGGTGTCTAAAGTCCCTCATGCTTTTTGTAACATTTTCAAATTCATTGCTGTCTTCCAGATGACAGGAAATTCAGGTCTGCCTCCCTCCTGGGAATCTTTATTCACAGACAAGTCAAAAACCCTTGACAAAAGGCAACCAAGGGAACTTGTTGACCTTTTAGCTGTCTGTCTAACATCAGAGCAAGTATTGCTCCCTGATACAACAAGAAATTCAATTTAAGGGGAAATTTAGAAAGGATTTGAGGAGCTCTCATTTTATTTTAGCTTATGGGCTGTCTTTCAAACTGAGAACAAATATAAATTAACAAGGGCAGTGTGTTTCATTCCAAGGATTCAATAACAAAGTGAATAACAAAGAAAGTGGTCCCACAGCTTGACAGTAATGACAACCTCTTGTCATTGTCTGTCACCCCGTCCACCCTTCTGCCATTGCATATCTTATTCAAAAATCAAAAAAAAATAGAACAAACCCTCATTATTAGGAGGAAATAAGACTTTACATAATTGGATGGAGACATTGTTTTTTCTTCTCTGTCACATTCTTTCTTAAGAAGTATATGTTGTTTTAAAATGGGGAATGAAGCTTATTGCCTACTGAATTAAGGTATAATGGCTTATTTGAAGTAGAAGAAGGAGAATTAGGATCAAATCCTTTCTTACATTTTCTTTCACTTAGTGGCTGTGCAATTATGAGAAAGTCATTTAACCTATCAGAGTCTCAATTTCCTCATCTTTAAAATGACAATAATAGCCCCTATACTATCTACTTCACCAGGCTTTACAGACCTAAAAGCACTATAAAAATATGAATTACTCCTATTATAGTGAACTCTAAGGTATTGTCCTTACTAATTTAATACACTGGAATCCTGTTGGGAGGTGGGGGTGGTGGTCATAATACTCCCTGCTCCCCATTGCCTAACTCAGTCTTTCCCACTACTATCTCTCAGAAACTTCTAATTTGAAGTTGATTCAATCCAATTTTAGCATCCAATGGCTGCTATTTACCAACCTCCAGTATATCCTCCTTTCTCAGTGTGTGCCTGCCTCAGTATCTTCCTCTTTACCCTAACTCCTTTCATAGAAGGAGACTTCAGCATACATATTGATGACCCCTCAAATATGATAACTTACTAGTTATTCAGTTCTCATGACCTAATCCTCCACTCTACCTCTGCCACCTACAAAGATAGTCACACACTTGCTCTTGTCATCACCTTAAGTAATTAAGTAATTCCAAAATAACTTTACCTGATCATAATCTTTTACCATTCCATCTTTCTCTGTGTCTCAGCCCCCAAACTTGTTCTCTCTCATTATGTGACCTCTATTCCCTATACTTCCTACATCTTTTCCCAAGATAACACCCTTGCAATGGCTATACCATACTCCCTTCCCTATCTTGATTGCTGAGTGAACCAATTCAACTCTATACTATTTTCTACTTTCTAGTCACTGAACACACACACATACACACACACACACACACACACACACACACACACACACACAAGCACACACCTCATTCTATCCCCAATTACACTTTGCCAAATCCCAATCCTGGATTACTTCCATCATCTGCCTTCTTTGTTTCAGTTCACACACAGCTGAACAAATATGGAGAAAATCATGAAACCATGTTAACTCATTCACTAGAAATTTATGTTACTTAATCTCAGCTAGGCCTTCACCTTACCCCTCTCTAATTAATTAACTCACCATAAGTGTTATTCCAAACCTTTCTATCTCTCCAAAAGCTTTCAACTCCATTCCTTTCCTCCAACACCTCTATTGAAGACCTCAACTCATACTTCACCAAAAAAAAAAAAATTAAGAAATGTTTAGAATAACTTTTTCTAAATTCTATTCAATTCTTTAACTTCTTCCTTGTTAATTTTTGGTTAGATCTGTTTAGATCTGAAAGGAATACAAGAAAGTACTACATGGTCCTAATTTTAGTATTTCTCCCTACACTGATGCAGATCACAATTTTTCCATGCCTTCCTGTACTGTCCAGAGTCACACAGCTAGTGAGTGTTATATAAGCCTTTCTCTTTAATTTGTTTTGCTGGAGTACTTGGCTAGCCATTTTTTTTAAACTCACTCTTGCTATATGGTCACCCTACTTCCTTTTCTAGTTATATATTTCCTTGATGATGTCATGCATTCAAGTCATCTCTGGTATAGTAAGATCCTATCCAGGCTCCCCACCCCCACCTATTGTGCCTGTTGTTGCTGTTGGAGAGTAGCACTTCGCCTATCATACCACTTAACTCACCCCACTTCCCACCCACCCCCACTTCTCTTTACATACCTGGTGGCTTGAATTATAGAAGGATTAAAAGGCAAAGATTTTCAGAGGTCTTTTCCTGAGCTCCAACTTCCTGTAAGTCACTTCCTTGAGTTCCTGACTGAGGAAAGGAAGTTATATTTTACATCCATTTTATTCTTGGATTGTGTGTTTTTAATGCTCAATTATTAAAGTACTTTTCAATTGGATTTTATGGTCCAAAAGTGCCTTTTGCAGTTTTTTAACCTTGGATGTTGTGTTTTTTTTTAAACTTTAACTTTCTGGACAAAGTCAAATGGCAGATATCATTCTCTTCAATAAGCTTTTAAAATTCTTTAATTCCTACATATGCCCACAAACCATAATACTATACTTGAAATTGCTGGATTGACAGACTCAAACTTAAATTAGCTTGACTTGACTTGGTACTTCCAAAGGTTTCTTGGAAGAAACCTGAAGGGAGAAAAGGAAAGAGAATGAAGAAGGGTGCAGAAATTCAATAGGGCTTTCTTTATTCTTTATAACTGTTTCAAATCTTAATTTATAAAATAGTTATGAAATATTGCATGATTGGAGAGTATTACAATGATAGTAACTCCAGAGGAGATGCACATTTTACTGAATTATATACTTCAAAAAGTAATTTGCACTTGGGGATTATTTTCCACCTTTTCAGTAGAAGAAAATGCCTATTACATATTTCCCCTTCTCAGTCTCCATACTATCATTCATTTTATTCCATAAGCTCCATGAGGACAAAGATCATATTTTATTCTTCTTTGTAACTTCCACAGGGTCCATCTATCATGGTGTCTTACCAGCTAGCACTCAATAAAGATTTGCTGAAATAACAAGTGAACGAATGAACAAATGAATAAATGAATGAATTTCACCATTCTAACATATTCTTCTATTCACCAATAAATGGTGAAGCACAAAGGAAGCTGTATAGACAAAAGGAACATGTCCTACACTGTCATAGTCCGCAAATTTTTCATGTTTCAGTTTTAGGCTAGTTGTAACACATACACACACACACATACACACACATACACACACACACACACACACTACCACTCCCTCATCTAATCTCAGCCCTATATATAGAAACACGGAAATAAACAATAAATGCAGGTTAATACAGGCAAAGAGTATCACTCTTCTCTCACCTTCTTCCCTCACTCATCTTCCTTCACCTTTTTCCTCTCAACAAACCAGTACGTAGAGCTATTATGGTAGGACCTGCAGATTCCTGAGCCATGCAATTCTTACTGAACATGGTATAGGCATATTTGCCAACCAGAGCAGAAGAAAGGACTAAAAACAATCTTGGCCTATATTCTATATTGACACACATACAGAAAGCGTCACTACTCAGCACCACTGTGCACTTGGAACAAGATTTTCTACAGCAGAATCTCTGCTGAGCAATTTCAATTCAGTGACTTTGCACTGAAATATATTAAGCACTAACTGTGTACAAGTCACTGCACTGGGGATGCACACTGAAAAATTACACAGTCTGCCATCAAAAAGTTTAGAGTTTCATGGGGGAATATGATGACATATATTCCCCAATGCAAAGCAAACAACCAGGTTGCATACTGTGCAGAAGAGTGAAAAGTGTTATGGACTTAATTGAGACTCCAGATTGAATTGTATTTCCACTAAGGGTGACCTTGACCAACTCATTTAAGCTCTCTGAGCCTCAATTTCTTCATCTGTAAATGATGATTATGAGAAAAGTGCCATTTACCTCATGAGCTTATGAGACACCTAGGTGGAACAGTGAATAGAGTATTAGATCTGTAGTAAGGAAGAACTGGGTACAAATCCAGCCTCAGAAACTTAATAGCTATGTGATCCTGGACAAGTCATTTAAACTCTGTCATCCCCAGTTTCTTCAACTATAAAATGGGAATAATAACACTTGCCTCCCAGGCAAGTTAAATGAGTTAAATGAGATAATATTTGTGAAGTGCTTTAACACAGTATCTAGTATATGTGGTAGTCACTTAATAAGTACTTGTCAAAAAACTTTAAATATGTGTAACAGATATTTGAAAACTGAGTGATATTCTGGGATTTATAATTCATGGGGACAATCATTCCCTCCAATACCTGAGATTTTTGGATTAAAATGATCTCTGAGCTGGGAAGGGGACTTGAATCATACATACCCCAGTTTTCTCTTAAAGAGATGCACAGAGTATAGAAGGTTACACTAAGAAGCTGTGCCCATATGAGTTGAACAGCAAGGGCCATGGTGAGAGTGGCATCCTGAATCCTAAGACCTTAATAAACTGAACTGGAAATAAACGGTAAACAAGGGGTAAATGGTCAATCAGAAAGAGAGAGGAGAGCTGAGCTGCAGCAGAGAGGTGAGAAATCACAGTGGGTCATCATATCTTTTCAGGTTCTTCTTGTTCAGTCATGTCTAACTCTCCACAATCCCATTTTGGGTTTTCTTGGCGAAGATACTGGAGTAATTTACCATTTCCTTCTCCAGTTCATTTTATGGACAAGGAAACTGATGCAAGCAGTGTTAAGTGACTTGCCCAGAGTCACACAGCTAGTAAGGGTCTGAGGCCAGATTTGAACTCATAACGATGAATCTTCCTGACATGAGACCCAGCACTCTATCCACTGTGCTACCTACAGGACTGGAGCTACTGGATGTAGTCACCTCTTTGAGGACTAAAATAAGTTCCAAAAATTCTCCTCTTTCCCCATCTCCCCCTCATGCCTATCTGGCAACAAGTGCTTTCATACTTATTTCTTTTAAATCTAAGATTTTGTATTTATCCCAATATTGTTTCATAGTAAAAAAAAAAAAAAGCATGGTCAATTATGACACTCATATTTCATGTCTGCATATTTAATATATGCTGAGAAAAGGGAGGAAGCCTAGGGTTAGTTGAAAATATGCAACATTTCAATTGGAATAGAAAGTTAAATATTTCTCTGAATGTTAGTAATTTTCCTAACTGGGGCTCTGAGCTGTTATGATTTTATGAATCAATTTTTTCTCATGTAAACTTAATAATACAGCAGGGAAAGTGGCCACATGACCTTGAGGGTAATTGTATTACTGCTGGCATCTAGGTGGTGCAGTGGATAGAGCACTGGGCTTGGGATTAGGAAGACTCACCTTCTTGAGTTCAAATCTGGCCTCAGACACTCAGACCCTGGGCAAGTCACTTAACCCTGTTTGCCTCAGTAAATGTAAAATGAACTGGAGAAGGAAATGACAAACCACTCCAAGAAAACCACAGATACAGTCACAAAGAGGGAAATAACTGAAAAACAACATTGCTGTTAAGCTAAAAGCAAGCTTATTAATAGTGACTAACATTTATGTAATGCTTAAAAATTTTCAAAGTGCTTTACATACCTCATTTCATTTGATCCTCTGTGTGATACCATATATACTAGATGCTATGTTAAAGCTCTTATTATCCTCATTTTATAAATAAAGAAACTGAGGTTAAGAGCAATTAAATAACTTTCCCAGGTTCATGAATCTAATAATGAGGGGAATATGGAGGAGAGAACACTGACGGAAGAAAGGATTACACCATGAATTAACCCTATAGGGGGAGATACTCTGTGAGGCATAGCCTGAGATTATTCAGCCCTTTCCAGGTCCTTTCCAGAACAGAAGAGGGAATAGAAAGGGGTTAGTAGTAGCAACCAAACAGTTTTGCTCTTCACAATGACATTTTTGCCTTACATATGTAACCTAAGCATCTTGAGTTCCCTTACATGCATGACAGTAAAAGTCAAAATTAACACTAATGTTGAGGTTAGCCAATTGATCTTGACATCAGTAATGTTGGATTGCTAATGTCTAACATATGTTTAGGAAGTAAATATTACATTTGGGGAAGCCAGTACCTCTATAGAATTAGAATTAATAATGACACTTCCCCCAGTCTCCTGCCCACACCCCTAATTCTTTCTCCCATTAAACATTACTAGCCTTCAACTAAACTGTCTGTGTTACAGATAGATCTCTTTGTCTTTGTTAGTGTATTTCTGTTCTTCATTCCCAGCCATTTACTCCAGTGAAAGAAAGATATTTCCCCTCTAGTGGTCCAGTGGTGGTTAACATTGGCAATTAGATGGCTAAGCTTGATATCAGTCAATTTCAGCCTCTAGACAGAACGTACTGTTTTTAGCATCCCTTATCAAGTGTAATCATTTATTTGCAATTTCTTTTCTCTTAAAAAAGGTCATTCTCACAAATATTAGTTGAATTTAAGATTAAATAAGGAAATCAAAAGTCGGTGGGCCTGAAAAAGAATTTTAAGCTATCTACTCAAATATTGTCATAGCAGCATTATATATAACATGAAAAACTAGAAGAAACCTATATCTCCAATAGGGAAATGGCTAAATAAATTGTGGTACATTAATGCAATGGAATATTGCAATGCAATTAAGAAGTGAGAAGTATAAGGACTATAAACAAATCTGGAAAGATTTTTATGAGATGATACAAAATGAGGGGAAAAAACAGAACTAGAAAATGCTAACTATGACCATAGAAGAGGAAAATGAATAAAAACGGACAAAAAAGAATTCTGATGCACACTTAGAGAAAATAAGTAAAAGTTATGATACTTTATGCATTGAAATTAATTAAAAATAAGTAGATGTGAATCAAATTTAATTGGTTGTATTCCAGTTTAGTTTTTAGTAAACTAAAAACACTAAAATTGATAGTATCTATTTTTATGCTTAACTGAATAGATGTAATACTTATTGAATAACCAATAAAAAATAGCTCTGGCTCTATGAAATCTCACTATTTAAGAAACAGTTTAAAAAAATATCTATTCTTTCCATCTAAGGAGAAAAATTTTTTAAAAGGAAAGAATCTTTTTATGGAATTAAGTGCTTTCTCTCTTAGTAGCTCATATCACTGCATGAAAAGAAAATCTTATTTCCTTTAAAAGGATGGAGTGATCTTAATTTAGTTTTCATATCTTCTAACTTTGACTGTTCTATTTGGAATTTAATGCTTTTACACTGGTCATCACCGGAGGTAATAAAAAGTTGAAAGTGCGTGTAAAGAGTCAAGTAAGTAGTATAAATCCACATTTTTTTATGCTTATAAAAATTATACCAAGACAAAAAGAATTTTACATGGATATATTTATTGAACACTTATTCAATGAAAGTGAGAGAGAGGGAGGGAGATGGAGAGGGAATGGGGAGGAGAGAGAGAAAGAGAGAGAAAAAGAGAGCGAGAGAGAGATAGAGAGAGAGAGAGAGAGAGAGAGATTTGAAGAGTGAGAGTTATTTGTATAAAAGGGTCCCTTGTGAGGCAGCAAAAGGGCAGGGAGTATGGAAGAAGGAATTGAAAACACAGACCTGTCAAGTTCCACTGAGCCATCAAGTGATTCAGGTAAACGCTGGTAAATAGAACTCTTTCTGTCTCATCCATAAAATGCTGGGAAGCAGTTGGTACAGGCCCTGCAAAGGACTTGGAGGTCAGAGAAGCTGGGGGTGATGGAAAGGACTGTGTGGTTAGTAATGCATACTTCTATAATATACTTCCATACTTTGGATAGTACAATATACTATCCAAAGATACCTGAAAGCTCAAGTAACTGGAACTTGGAATTGATTAAAACACTGACTGAATATTTCATGCCCCAAAAAGGGCTTCTCATCACTAAGAGGGAAACTTATCCCCTTGTGTGAGTCTGTGCCCTCCATAGCCCTGGTGGGAAGATGTAGCTCTTTTTCAGTAGCTGTTTGAGTGTATTAAAGATGCACTGTTGACCTGTAATGATCAAGTTTAACCAGCTGCTTCAAATTCAGTTCACAGACCTATAGCTAAAAGTGGAAATTGCCCTTTCAAGATGGTTAGTACACTAGGAAAAGACAAAACACATTGTCATATAGCTGATAAAAAAAATGGGTCAAGTGCCCTCTCAGAACCATCTGTCTCAGCTTTATTGTCTTCGAAACACTGCATTTTTTGAAGACAGTGGAGAACTAGGTGATAGTCAAGGCATCTATTCATGCCTCATCAACAACTTTAAACAATTTTTACTTTAACCATTCCTAAAAGGGCACTTGTAGGCTTTTAGCCTGTATAGACGGGATTAAATCTTCCTAGAATTCATACCAAGGGTATCCATTTATCTGAGACCCAAACTACATAATTACTCTACTCTCACTGATCTCAGGACTTCAATGTAGTCCTTTCCAATTTAAGAATGACTTTTGCTCCAAAAGTTCATCTCTAAACCAGTTATTTGAAAGAAGGTTATAAATGGTCATTAGGTTCCTAGCAAAGTCTACAAATGTCTATTTAACCCATAATGACCAGAAAAAAAATAGCACTATGGAAGCTAGCCATCACATTTAAAAATGGAAACCTGAAGAAAGTTCAGAGTTTCAACTTGGGCTGCCAAGAACATGTCCCCCTGAGGTGGATAAGGGGACTTCCAAGACACTGGTGTTGGGTACCATGGCCTCCAAAAGAGGTTCCAGGAGGGTAGAGTTAATGAAAAGTTAGTGAAAAGTAAAGAGGAATTGATTTGTAAGTGAAGGGGCATGGCTTCCTGCCACTGTGAATTTCCAATAACTCTTATCTGTTCTGGCCACACCCTCCCTTACCCATTTCTTTCTACCCCCTCTCCCCTAGAGTCCCAGAGATCAGCTCGCTAAACTGCCTTTCCATTGCTACCACCTGTTATGTTAAAACAGGATTTCTCTCCTTCCTGAGCATACTACACTCACTTGTCCCTGTGACAAATATGCATCAGCCTTCTTGAGTTTTTTTAAAGAGTTTATATTGCCTGTAACAAAGGGAAAATAAACATATATAAAGATCCACTTGTCCTTCCCGCATCTTTTTTTCAATTAGCCCTCATTAGACAACATTATATGCACATAAGTGAAAATGGTAGACCTTTTATGCAAAGGAATAAAGTATGATTCAGTTATAATTCAGAGGAAAATCAAATTCCCCCTATCAAGGCACTGAACAGAGATTATGATGAGATAAGAAAGATGAAAGAACTAGGAGGAGAAAAGATACCTTCATAGTGCTGTTCCCACCTTTCTTCCTTCCTTTCCTCCTTACCACCCCTCATTGTAAACACTATCAGTCCCATTACCACACCACTCTGGGACAGCCCTGGGGTGAGATGAAAATCAGGGGAGGAAATAAAGGGATATGGAGAAAGGAAAATCCCAAGCAACAAAGAAAAAAGAGGAGTTCCTGTGGCCACCAAGCTGTTCCTGGAAGGCTGTATGTGAAGAAGACAGGAAAACTGAGAATTCATCAGTGAGATATTGATGTCCTAGCCAGAAAAATAAAGATTTTAGAGAAAACTTAGAAAATTGTTACTGAAGAAACCTATAGAATTGTTTGGGGTTTTTTCCCTCCAGGTTGTCCAAGATTGATTTCCATCTTTCAAAAGTGTTTACACAAAAGCTAGGGAATTAATTGAATGACCTTTCAAGGTTCCTTCTAACCCTGTCCTGTTGGACCAGACAAGTGGACCTTCTCAGTTTAAGCCCTACCGAAAAATCTAACCAGTATAGGATCAGTTACCTATATAACTTCTCTGTAGAGAGAATTCACTAGGGACCTTCCTATGGTATTTTGGAGTTACAAATAGAACACTCTAGATATCAATCTGTTGAACCTCTTTTTCTACTTCTTCAACGGTATCTCTTATACCATTTCTTTCACCTACACCATTTTTGGTGATATGCTAAGAGCCTATTTATACCCATTATACATCTTTCCATTGCCCTTTGAATGAATTGCAGTCTTGATACATCTGAAATTATGGCATTCTGTGATTCATAGAATAAATGAGAGATTGTTAATGTTAAAGAGATGTGTTTTTGTGGATGCAAGCAGCTGGGAAAAGAAAAGTTATGACTAGACTAGAGTTCAAACAACCCTCTAATTCCAAAGAAGCATAAAAGCAACTGAATTTTCTCTGATATATATTCATTTTATCATTACTAATAAAAATGAATTTTCATGTGAGTAGCATAAATTTAAGTTTTGCACTATTATATACCATTTTTTCATTTGAAAATCAGCTAATAGTTTTATTTTTGAACCCCCAAACATTTCAGATTGGTTCAAGTTTCTGACTTTTATTTAGTCACTTCTTAGCAAGTGATCACATTTAAAAATTCTTCTCTTCTTGGTTTCAATAGCTTATTATATATGAAAATTGTATTCTATACAATTATATAATGCAGGTTACAAGTTGGCTTCTAACTTTGAATAAATAAATATGCATAAATTATTTTACTGAAATAAAAAATTTGCTTTAACACCTGATGTGGAGCAATGGTTGAGAAAGCTAGAGATTTTTTTAAGTCCCTTGCATTAATTTTGCAGTGCACTTTTTAAATGCGCAACTCTCACAGCTGCTGTTTGATGAGTCTTTGGATTCCAATTTGTGCTTCTCAGGCAGTCTGTGCCCAGGTTGTTGCCAAGTGACATCAGCTCCTTCACAGCATCCTCCTCCTGTTTGCCATGAGGGAATAAAGCTGTATCTCCCTGGGATGCTCCCCCTGGATGACTTGAAAGAAATATGTCTACAGAGGTGAGATGGCAAATGTTCTTGGAAATCTGAAATATTGCTGTCATCAGCACATTTCTTTTACCTTATGTTGAACTTTTGACATTGAAGAAGTTTGTCTCTTAAGTCAGTATGGTATCTGTAATTTGATTCAGGCTTTCTGCATAAGCAATGATTCATAGCTGTGTTTGGTTTTATAGAGGGGGACATAAAAGCTACATTGAACTTAGCCAAAAGGAAATTAACAATAAAGAAGTCCTAAGTAGCTGCTGAGTATTTTGCAAGCTTAAATGTACTGATTTTTTTTTTTTTTTAACTGATAAAAGGAATGCTACAGAGGCACCTAATCTAACTGGGCCACAACTGGGGCAAAAATGAACCAAACTTTTTTTAAAAGCAGTTTTGCAAGCTACAGTAAAGATTGCCAATCCTTGATTTTCATGCTTAGAAAAAGAAAAGGAAAATGCAGTGAATGTAGTTGTAAGATTGGGCCTGCATCTTTTACACAGAGGGGTTCACTGTGCCAATTGTGCTGATGAATGGAGATCTATGGATGTAAGTCATTAGTGCCAATACTGTTCTAGCATAGAGCTAGAGGTGCAATTGGTGTTTGCAAAATCAGCTGTCTGTAAAGAAGCATGTCTTCACCTTCAGAAGAGCCTTAAAGGCTGATAATTATTTACTATTTCATGATTTGTGTCTGATTCTCCTTGCTATAAGACACTGGAAAAAGACCAAGGAGATCTGTGACCCGTTCTGTTCAAGACCCAGCATGGAGTGATCTGGAAAAAAGAAACTATCACCTTTAGCAACTATTTATTAGGAATTTATTTGTTTAAAGGATTATCATTGTAAATGTAGAGAAAAAGTGTTAAATAGATATGGCTCCATTCCTGCAGATTTGGAGATAACAGTCAATTCATCCTTATGGTGCCCTTATTAAGATATTGGTAAAATAAGCTCTTTGAAAGAAGGATTACAGAGCAATTGGATCACCAATGGAAATATGGAGGGAAATTTAGGGATTATCTAGTCCAACTTGTTCTTTTTGCACATGAGAGAACTGTGGCCCAGAGGTGAAGTGAGTTGTTCAAGGTCAAACAGGCAATGAGTGACAAAGCTCATAAGTGGGTCCAAGTCCTCTAACTCCAAATCCATCATAATTTCAATCGCATCAATATAAGACAGTCTCTTTCTTACTGACTGTTTTGCAAGAATATGAATATTTTAACCCTATTTATAATATTGTTTAATTCTTATATTAAGTGATACCCTGTGTTATTGTATAAAGAGTGCTAAACTTGAGATCAGGTTGAGATCACATAAGTAGGGACCCAGGTATCTATCCCATGACTGAATTTAAAGAACTCACTTCGTTTATTCGTCTACAAAGTGGGAAAGAGGATTGATGATCTCAAGATGATCTTGAAGGTTTCTTCCAACTTTAAACCTATGATCCAATGATCCTGTTTCAAGTAGTCAATCAAAATCAACAGAAATTAAGGATAATATAGAAAAACTAACAACATTTTCAAAACCTGCTTTTCCTCCATGTGATCTACCCTACTTATCCTTCAACTCAACTCAAATGTCACCTTCTTTATGAAGCCCACCATGATTCTTCCAAGGAGATATGACTTTGCTTTTTTCTGGAGATTCATATCACTTAATACATCTTAATTACATTTATCACATTCTTCTTTGTACTATACTTCTGTATACACTTGTCTTATCCCCTCAAGGCCTTCCATATGCTTCATTAAGTCTCCGTAAGTTCACTCTCTGTTTCCAGTCTTATATCATACAAATCACATATTTGTAATATGTAGTCCAATCAAAGTGAACTAATTATTGCATATATTTTCCATGTAGTCTCACCTATGTCTTTGATTATACTATCCCCTATGCCTGGAATGACTTTCCTGGTTCCTCAATCTCTACAAATTTTACTTATCTTCCAAAATTTAGCTCATTTGCCACCTCTTTGTTAAATCTTTCCTTGATCCCTCCCTACCAAGTGAGAAACTTTTGTTCTTATCTTATGTACTTTTTGTGTATTTTTTTCTATTACAATGGTTTGTATGAGCCTCATATTCCTGCAGTAGATAGAACTCTAGACCTAGAGTCAGGAAGACATGAATTCAAATCCAGCCTCAGACACTTGTTGTCTGACTCTGGACAAGTGACTTAACCTCTGTTTGTCTCAGTTTCTTCATCTGTAAAATGGGGATAATAGCATCTATTTCCAGGGTGGTTGTGAGGATAAAATGAGATGTTTGTGAAGTAATTTACAAACTTTAAATTACCATATAAAGGCTAATTATTGTTTTTGTTGTTGTCGTTGTTGAAGGGCCCCTATCATCTAATTTGGTCTATCACCAGAGATCTATGATAACTAACTTTTCTAAAATTCTATTCAGATCCTTACCTTCTTCATGTTTATCATTTTGTTACATTTTTCTAGGTCTAAAAGAACCCTGGTGGTCCCCAACAACTATGATTTTGATGTATATTTTCTCCCTGTGATTTGATTAATTTTTCCTTTTAGTTCTTAGATACTATGAATATATTACTATTATTTCCTTATTTGTGGTAATAATGTAATTTCCCTGCTCATTTCCTTTAATCATGTTTTCTTTCACTATTTTCTTTCACTATTACCATCTCTAATTACCCCATGATTACCCCAATTTTATTAATTTGACTGACATAATAAATCCTCCAAATCCTCATTTTAGCTATGAATCATGTTTCAAATGTGTTCCTTGTAAAACATTGTTAGATTCTGCTTTTTAAGCCATTCTGCTATTCTCCTCTGTTTTATTAGTAAGTTCAACCCATTTACATACATAATTATGATTGTTAATTGCAAATTTTCTGCATTTCCCTTCATCATAGCCTTTTATACTTTTTCCTCTATTTTCCCCAGATACTTTCTTTACAAGACTGGATGTGATGAAAGAAAAGGAATTTGATCAACAGTATCTCTGCTCTTCTTCCACCTAGCCTAGATCCTAATCCCCAGTTCTTATATTTTATTTTTCTCTTTCTAAATCCTCCTTTATGATCCATCTTCCAATGTTGAAGTTAGTTTATGATTATTTCTTTCCTGACTCTCTATTCTCCTTCTTAAAATATATCTCTACTCCACATGCATTTGTTTGAGTTTAATGTATTTTTACAGTAAGCTCTTTGTTTGGTCTGGTTCAGAGAAGAGTGAGGTTCTTGAGGTTGCTATTCACTTTACCCCTTCCTCTTTGTCTGTACATTCTGTTAATGCACCCATTTGTGAGAAATCACAAGATTTCCCCCTTCTGCCTAATTTCTTCCCTGGTGTTTTCCTTTTTCCTTCTTTTTTTCTTTTCTCTCTTAAAGCACCGAAACAGAATAAATCCTCATGTAGACCCTGTATTTGTCTTTATTAATTCCTGTTATGACCCTTGAAGAGGGTAAAATTCTGAAGGAACATGTGTCTCTTCTTCCCCATTATTACGTAAATATCTAATCATTTTTTAGCTCCTTCCAATTGTTCTAATTTTTTTCTTTTCTGGGTTACTCTGGGCTCATATTTCTTTAATTTCAAGTTTCTATTCAGCTTAAGTCTTTTTCCTTTTCCTCAGGAATTCTTAGAAGTAATCTATTCTATTAAGGCTTAGTTTTTCCCCCCTAGATTTATATTTATTTTTTGAGAGTAAGTTATTCTTGGTAACAATCCTTTTGAAATATTCTATTCTAAGAATTTTTTTTTTATAACAGTTGGAGGAAGGTCTTGTGTTATCCTGTGTGATTCCTTGGTACTTGAACTCTTCTGACTGTTGGCAATATATTTTCTTTGCCTTGTAAACTATGGATCTTGGTTATGATATTCCAGAGTGTTTTCAATTTGCAGTGACTTTCAGGAAGTGATCTAAGAATTAATTCTATTTTTACTTCAACCTCTAGTTCTAATATTTGTCAGTTTTCTTTTTTTACAGGAATAGGGACTGGACCCATGATTTCATTTGTTTTTTGACTTTTTAAAATAGGGCATCTAAGGGTCTTTTTTTTTTCAAAGAGTCTGATTATTCCTAAATTCTCTCTGTCTATATTCTGGGTTAATTCCTTTTGATAGTAGATGACATATTTTTTATTTTATTTTCAAACTTTTGACTTAATATGTCTTCTTTTATGGGACCATTAAATTTAGATTGCTCTGTATCCCTGCTTTGCAGGGAGTCCATTATTTAGGCATATTTTTTACCTTCTATTCTACACAATTTATTCTCCTTTCAATTTTTTTTCTCTTTTAGAACTCATTTCAATTCTAATTCCTTTTTTGTTTGTTTCTTGCTTCATTTCTTCCAGATAATCTTGGAGTTGTTGTGACCCAGCCATTTTTTTTCCTCTGAGGCTCTGATTAAATTTGTTGTAGATTTACTCTCTTTTGGTTTACCTCTTGGGCTTCCCTCCACCCATAGTAATTCTTCATTGTTTTTGCTATTCTCTTTATTTATGTCTTTACACTCAGTTCCTTTGTGCCAAGGCCAAACTCTGTCCTCTCCCACAATCTTGGATGTGTTGTTTAGACCCTCATTGATCCTGTATCCTATGTAGTTCAGATGTTGTTTTCATTGATATTTGGAATAGGATTGCTGATATTAGCCCTCACCCTCTGGTTCAGTACCTATCTCAGTTTCCTAGTGGTCTAACATAGGTGCTGACCTCAACTTGTCTGTTTCCTCCTTGTACAATCCCTGATCAGGAATTGGGTGCATCCCTTGCTGTAGCCCTGACAAGCCCAAAAAGGTGATGGACATTACATTGGTCTCAGACCTCTCACAAGGCTCTCCAGTGTGTATTCAGGTGCTGAGTTGATCCTGTATCATCATTCTGTGGCTTCCAATACTCTAAGGAACATATGGGTTCTGCCTCTGTCCCCCATCTCTGTTCTAACATGTTAGTGCCAAAGTCCACCTAGCTCTAGGTCTCAAATATTGGCACTCACAATGGTGTCTGATCCTCTTGGAGCAATGTCACTTATGGTACTCACAGACTTCATTCAAATTGGTTTGTTAGAATTTACTTTGGCTTTCCTGACAACTTCTACAGGCTTCAGACCCATTCTCTGAAGCCTGCATTGACTTCCTTAGCAAGACTCTTCCAGTGCCCAACTGCCTCTGGCTGTTGTTTTTCGGCATTCCTGGACTGGGTAGAGGAGCTTACATCTTTTTGTCTTTGTTTTTCTTGATCATTGCTCTATATGGTGCCTTTTTCAGTGTTTGTGGGAGTGTATATGGGAGAGTTGGATTCCTCTAGCCTTTTATGTTACCATCTTCATAGGTATCTACTTTTTTGAATTTTTTATAAAA
Organism: Vombatus ursinus; assembly: GCF_900497805.2. Classification (NCBI taxonomy): domain Eukaryota; kingdom Metazoa; phylum Chordata; class Mammalia; order Diprotodontia; family Vombatidae; genus Vombatus; species Vombatus ursinus. The sequence continues at coordinate 33,425,706 of NW_020954585.1, forward strand.
CTAGCAAGCAATATTTTACAAACCTATAGTGTTGAATTGAACATAAGCTCCTAGAAGTCACAGGATGTATTTTATCCATCTTTTTATCTCTAATTTCTTAATTTCATCTTTTGACTAACAATCTGGTAAAAATTCTATGTCTAACATTTCAAATTCACTTTGAATGTAAATTGCTATCTCATCCTTTGTTCTCAATGACTTCTGAGAATCTCAATTTTCTTATAAGTAAAATGGGAAAAAAATAACTTTAGTACTGCATAGGATCATTGTAAGACTCAAATGAAATCATTTGGATAAAATGCTTTATAAATTGTAAAGTGCTCTATGAAAGTGGCATGGGTATTCAGAAAAGGAGAGGTCACATCTAATTTGGCCCTGGAGGTCATAGAATATTTCATGAAGAAGGCAGCATTTGAGTTGAGTTTTGAAGAATAAGAGATAAGGGGAGAGGGAGAAAGCAGAGTCTTGGGGAAAGATAGTCATTCTAAATTAGCCCTAATTTCTGTTGATTTTCTTTTACTACTTAAAAAAAATCATTGTGTCTGGGAAAACTGACTAAAATTGCAGCAAATTATGATACTATGATTTCATAGCCTTACAAATTATTTGACAGATTCTAAATTAATTAATAAACCCATAGTTTTGAAACTCTTTATTTCTGATATTCCTTTCCTTTACTCATTTACTACAGAAACTTAGCTAAGTCATTTTACCACTGTAAATTTGATTTCTCTTATGGGAATAATGAATACTTCAAAATGTGTGAAACACAATATGTAATTGTTTAAAATTGCATTTTATTTTAACAGTATTAAACAAGATATTGGGTGTTTTTTTTAATGGACAGATTTCCATGTAGGAAGGACTGCAGGAAGGGACCTCTAGTGGCCACTTATTTTACAATCTTCCATTTTAAGCAGAAGTAATGTCATTTGCTTTCCCGTTTAAGGATTGTTCCCAGACAGAGGTACAATTATAAATGATGATTTGTTTCTATTAACTATGAGACAGAAAGGAACTTGTAAGCCTAGATAATAATTCGTTATGTCCAAGAATTATTTTTAACCATAGCTGGAAAGCTTAGTAGACAAGCAGTGACTACTTCAGACTGAGGCCTTTGACTTTCAAGGATGACCTGAACACATCATTTTAGCTTTTCATACATTAGTGGCTGGGCAGACCTGTTAACCTGATAGAGTTCTTCCATGTCTAACATCTCCAATCCAATAGTTCCTCTGACAGTAACAGATTTACCTATGTTTCCAATCAATGGTAGTCTGTCATTTTCTGCCCCCTATCTCTGGCTAACTTGTCATTCAACCTAGGTGGTGCTTTTACTACTTGGCAGTAACATATTCAGGGGCTACTGGTAAAATACCAATGCTTCTCATTGACTGGGGTTGGGGCTATGGGATTCAGGGATTGCTGAAATTATAGTTGGAATAACAGACTTTATGGGATAAGAGACAAAGGTGCCCTGGTTTCTGGTAAGCTTTTAGAAATGCTCCTGATGCCTAGATAGTTGACAGGAAATGAGTTGACACACCATCTCTGTCACTGAATATAACCCTTCTCCTTCAAAAGGAAGCATTTGAAAGTTTCCCCCAGCAGAAGTGCATGTTCTCTGGAGACCAGAGTAGAGACCTACACTGCAGAACACTATTGATCAAAGATATGAACAAGCTCCAGTAACAAATCCTGCTGAAAGCTCACCATTTTTTTTCCAAAGACCTTTTCAAACCCCTCTCTAATCACTGGGTAGAAAGCAGTAAATTAAAGCAGTAGACTCAGGGTTTGGAAGGCTCTAACAGGCAGGGTGTAGCCTGAGAAGGCACAAGAGCCTGAGTTATTGTATTCAGTAACCTTCCAGTTTGCCTGGGACTCATAAATTATGGAGAAGGAGGTAAATAAGAATTAAATACCTGAAGTGTCTTTTTTCTTCAGTCCTTTGATTACACCACTATTTTATTTATGATTCTCCAAAGAAAAGAAAACTTCCCTCATGTGCCATTTCTTCTGTAAATTGTGAAAGAATCACAAAAATGAAATACTTCACAGCAGGTTTTTTTCGTATTGCTTTTTTCCTATTGTACAGATTCCCTTTTAAAATGATTATTCTGTGCTCCCCCTCCACACTCCCCACTCTCATACACGCTAAGTGTTTACCACTGGGGCTAAATTGGAGAATTACATAAATTAAGGAACAGTTAGATTATAACTCCCTGAAAAGACTGCTAGGTCCTGATTAGTACCAATAATGAATCTCGTTAAGTAAGTGGTTGCATTATTTGAATTCACATTGCACATTTCCATTGAGCTGGAACAATTACCATATTTTACATGATTATAACTTCAAAGAGAGCTTGAATATAGGTGACCACTTCAAGTGATTCCTTATTTGCACTAATCAGGACCTAGATGAATTGTTTTCATTTGTGTATGGATGCTTAGAATGTTTTTTACTACAAGATCCCCTTCCTTCATATATTGTTTCATGTCAGCACTCAGTGATTTTGCTTTTAAACTTCTGTTTCTTGAATGATCTAGCAATAGAGAATGTTAATTGTCCACAACAAGCTGCATTAAACTGAGGGAGTAAAAAGACATGCTACAAAAATAGCAACAGTAGAGAAAGTGTTCCATAATTCTCAGGAGAAAATAAGAAAGGAGAGGGTCTAGCACAATAATTATGACTTCAGATGTCTGTAGGTAGACTGTAACAATGTGAACTTGAAATTTTAGCACAAGGAGAAAAAATAGAGACATAAGTATCATTAAGATTTACTGGAATAGAATGGGAATCAAGACTGAAATATGTCAATAAATAAATAGACTTTATTCAAGACACATTTGCTAGAAGGAAGTGAATAGTGATGTTGTATTCACTCAACAAACCTTGATTAAAGTACCTCCTGTGTGCATATCACTGTATTAGACACTAATAAAGAGAGGAAGATAAATAAAACACAGTCTCTGCCTTCAAGGAATTTGTAGTCTACTAGCTCCAGGAGGTATCTTTCATAACTTAGTAAAAAGTAGGAAATTCATAGAGGTGATTTGATTAAGATAAAAAGAGGTAAAAACAGAACTTAAATTTTTATGGGAGCATACAACATACTGCCCATATAGGCAGATGGTATGAACAGTACCCTCCATCAACAGATTTCAAAACTCTTAGAAGGACAAATTGTAGTGATCAGGGATGTCCAGTATGAGTGATCTAATTTAGTCAGTCAGTCAGTTAACAAACATTTATTAAGTGCTTGCAGCTTTCCAGGTATTTGCACAGCTGTCCCTAGTCATAAGATTCTCCAAGGAGTTTAGGAAGTGAAAAATACTGATCAACCAATGGTAATGAGGAGTTGGTTACAGAGAGAAGGGGTCTTTAAACAGAAAAACTTTGTTAAAAAGGCAAGTTTCCCCATCTCCTGTGTAGAGTTGACTAACAACAGGAGAGCTAAGGCTCTGGGGGGTGGGCGGTCAAAGGGAAAAAGTTTCTGCCAATACTAAGGTAAGGGTCATTGTACTAGCTAAAAGAGCTTTTGTAGCACTCCAGCTGAAAAGAGCATCATAACATTTCAGCTTTAAAGAGGATAGCATCCCTGAGCCCAGAGGGCTAAAGTAGCTAAAGTTGGAAAAAAGACTGCTGCTGCCTACCAAAGAATAAATCTAGGAAACAAGCAGATTGACCTATCCACCAGAGATGCTGCTGTATCCTGAGAAGAGCCCAGAAGTAGAATGGTTTTCCTGGTTCTGCCCAGAAGCTGATTTGACTGTCTAGTTGAGATACTGCACCTGAGAAAGAGTAAGTTCAGCTGAGCAATGATCCATCAGAGCCACAATGCACCACCAACACACCACCACCATCACCACCACCACCACCACCACCCCCCCAGCAAAAAGGCAACTCAGCTGAAGAGTTTATTGACTATTAATGAATTTTGTGGACTTGTGAGTTGTCTTGGCCATTTGTGTTCCCTACAGGTTGTGCTTCAATAACATTATACTTTAGACTTTCACCTACTCTTTTCTCTTCCTGGACTCTGGGAGTGTTTGTGGGAAAGAATGCCCTTGGTTTTGGGGAAAACTCTTTTTTTAATTGCTGTTCTATGTCATTTGAATAAATGCCTTTGCTAAAGATCTGAGTCTACTAACTGATTATTGAGGGGAGCACATTGGTGGGGACTCATAAGCTAGTGTTTTATATGATGGCCACCCATGGAGTTATACCTGTGAGATAGGAGACAACGCTATGCCTGGGATCTGATTGGCCTCAGCCTCCCTGATGCAGCTTCATGGACATCTGGGGCACAAAAATTCCCAGCTATATAGAGTCAGGGTTTCTCAGACTTGGTGGGTATCTAGTGTCACATGACTTGCCATACTCTGATGATTTTTCCGACCAGATGAATTTCCAGATACATACAAATAAATTAAATGCCACTGTATCCTTATTGCATATTCTTGCTATGTTAGGGCAAAGAGCAAGAAACAGATATGGGAGTGAGTAGAAAATGTGTGGCTGTGGTCCAGTCTCGGGACTGCAGCTAAATAACCTGAGCAGAGAGCTCAGAACATGGTGGAGCCTGCAGTTATGTTACTTTAAACCTGTATAGCCTTCCAGTTATCTGACTAAATCTGGGCCAGCAGCAATGTACTGGAGCACCAACCAGGGGCATATTATCAGTTGTGTTTCCTTGACCTAAACTAGTCAGAAGCTTGCAAAGCTCAGACTAAAGAATAGTGATCAAACTTCACCTTAGATCCTACTGTTTTGAGCACACTGAAAAATTTTTTATAAGTCTTCAGCCTGAGTCATCCTTGAAAACCAACAACTTGATACCAGAGAAAGCATCATCATTACCCCATAGAATACAAATCAGTACCAAATAAAGCCCCAACATTCCCTCCAGAAGTTCACAGAGCCTGGCCCTAAAACAAAGTCCCAATTCAAGAAGTAAGGCTAGAAGAATGAGTAAACAATAAAAGTTGTTGCTGAGTCAGTTTTCAGTCCTGTCCAATTCTGTGTGACCTCATTTGGGGTTTTCTTGGCAAAGATGCTAGAGTGGATTGTCATTTCCTTCTCCAGTTCATTTTACAGATGAGGAATTGAGGCAAGCAGGGTTAAGTGAGTTGCCCAGGGTCGCACAGTTAGTAAGCGTCTAAGGACAGATTTGAAATCAGATCCTCCTGACTCCAGGGTTGGCACTCTATCTGCTGTGCTACCTACGTGCCCTAACAATAAAAACTCCCACAATAGAGCTATTATAGTGCCAAGAACACCTAAAACACAACCCTAGAAGAAAACAATAACTCCAAATCACCTACTAGGAAATTCTCAGAGAAAAACAAAACTTGGACACAATGTCAACTAGAATCCCCAAAAGAAATGAAGTAAGAGTGGAGGAAAAGACAGATTAAATTATGTAAGTGAAATAAGCGTGCTAGAAGAAAGACCTGGAAAGAAATAATAATTTTGGAGGAAAGACTTAGAAGAATAATTAAGTGCTTAATACACTTAAAGAGACAAAAAGAAAAAAAAAATCTTAAGTAACAGACTCCATGAAAATTAGAATGCACCAGTCATAAGTTAATGTTTTCATGAAGCAACAAGAAATCTTAAAACAAAGTTAAAAGACTACCAAAAAAAATAGGTTTTTCACATCAAAAACAACTGACCTTGAAAACAAATTAGGAGAAATAATTTAAGAAGCAATCTACTATTTCAAAGCCATGACCAAAAAGAAAAGAGCCTAATGATTATATTTCAAGAAATCGTGAAAGAAATCTTCCCAAATCAATTAAAATTAGATGGAAAAGTAAAAATATAAAAAATCCACAGGTGTCTCCTGAAAGAAATACCAAAATGAAAAATTCCAGGAGCATTACAGCCAAAATCTAGAGTGTCCAAGTCAAAGAAAAAAAAAAAACTAGAAGTAGCCAGAAAAAAAAAATTTCAAGTACAGAGGAACCAAGGTAAGGATGACAAAGCTGCCACTACAAAAGACCATAGAGTGTGGAATATAATATTCCAAAAGACAAAAGATGTAGGATTACAACAAAGAATAGCTTATGTAGCAGAAAATGGATTTTTTTGTGCAATAGAGACTTCCAAGCATTTCTGATTAAAAGACTAGAGCTGAGTAGAAATTTTCAAATACAAACACAACAATCAAGAGAAATATAAAAAAATAAATACCAGTGAAAGTAAGGGGGTTGGGAATACACTGGGGAGGAAACAAGGATCTTATAATTTCATGTAAATGAAATACAGGAGTAGATGACTATACAAACAAGGATGAATGGGTTTGGTGCCAGTGTCATTTAAACCTCATTTTCATAAGAAAACAGAAAATACACACACACACACACACACACACACACACACACACAAGAGCTGGGTGAAGAAATACATTCAATATAGTAAAGAGGGGAGAAAGAGGGAAGAGGATAGTCACAAACAAAACAAATTCTAACCACAGAGGTAGATGATGAAGTGAAGTTTAAAATTAAAGAAAGAGAGGGTAAGAACCTGCAATTGGGGATTGGGTGAGGGAAAGTGCTGAGGGACAAGAAAACAGGAAAAGACTGCATCAATCATAGAACACTGGTGCTGAGCATAATCCTCACCACCATCTTCTTTGTAAAGAAAGGGCAGAGAGCAAAGACAAGGAAAACTATAAGAGAATAGGATAGAGGGAAATATAAAATTAATGATGATAAGTGCAAATATGAATGTAGGGCAAACTAAAATTAACCCATATAAAAGGAACAGTATAGCAAAATGGATTAGGAAACAAAAATCTAATAATATTGTTTAAAAGAAACACACATGAAACAAAGATTCACAGAGAATTAAAATAAGATGCTGAAGCTAAATCTATTATGCTATTAATGCTTTTTTTAAGGGCTCCTTTCTATCTCAATACCCTCTCTATTTGGCAATTTCATCCATTCCCACATTTCAATGACTACCACTATTGAGGTGACTTCTACATTTACATATCAAAGATCTCAAGAAAAGAGATATCTAGAATGTGTTAGAAATATAAAAAATATGTGGCTATACAGTATTTATAAGTTATTGGCACCAAAACTAAAATTGAACTATGACATTTAATTGTCTTCCTTGGTGATATTACTGTCCAGAAGAATCTACCTGCATTGTATACTGAGATGTGAACTATAATTAACTCTCATTTGTTGCCTAGAAACTTGAATTCAGAGGCATGATACATGGAATATCTGGGGACATGTATAACAGTGGACTCATGAGAATGAGCTGTTGTAGGATTCTTCTTTTTTATTTAATTGTTTGTATTAATGTTAAGTTCTATCTATATTGATACATCCTATGATGCAACTGTTTTATTTGTATTATTAATTTGCCTCATGAATTTTTGTTTGGTTTGGCATATATCATGATAATGATATTAAAGTTGTATATGAAGGAGAAGTGGAACTGGAAACTTAGCAAGAGAAGATAAGAGTTAAAGGCTTTTAAAGGACTTAATAAGAGTTTAATGGGGTACAAACACTATATTATCTACTAAATCCTATACTTGCAAACTAATTGAACATTACTAATAATCTGGAAACATGATAGTTAACTACATAATAATTTATGAGAACGATTTCATATATCATGAAATAACAGCAAATGAAGGAACTTGTATAAAATGGTTAACTATTAAGATTACAGTTGCATATTATCATTTGCATGGCATCCTATTTTGACTTTTGTTTCTTCCATTATATTGAATACTTCCATTTTAGGAGGCTCACTAAATTCAAAGATTATACTATACTGGAAGTGATTATCGATGGGGCAAACATGCTGATTAAGGAGCAGCAAATCCCCTACTCCCACCAACAGGGGGAAGATATCAGTGACGTGAAAGACATTTTGAAGCAATAATTACTTTCTGTGTGACATATATTAATTTTTAATCAGTCTCGAGTAGATAGGAACATTATGAAGAATTAGAGACATGATTTCATGAAGTCATTTGTAGGACTTCTCTAAAGATCCCATTGTTTTCCACTCTGGAAAGGGAACAGCCTTCCACCTGCATGACCCTTAGCCAGACCATTATCTTCCTTGGATAATACGACATAGTACATGAACTGACTGTTCTAAAAGTAGACTTTGTCCAAGATCATAGCAAGATTAAAAGAAACTAGATCCAGCAAAATTATTCAGGGTCTGTCAAGTTATTTCCACACCAAAATACTGGCAGAATACAATCAATATTATCCCATTTCACGGTAAAGTCTCCTGGCCCTTGAAGAAAATTCCCACCTACTTTATAAAGATCTTTTGCAGAGTTTTCTGATCTGAATATTTAGATAAGAGAAATATTTGAAAGGCCAAATTGAACCAAAGACATGCTATGACAACAGATTTCTAAAATAAGGACATCTACAACAAAAAGACAAGAGAAAAGTGTTCCTTTAAGAGTACCTTGTGGGGCAGCTAGGTGGCACAGTGGATAGAGCACTGGCTCCGGATTCAGGAGGACCTGAGTTCAAATCCAGCCTCAGACACATAACACTTACTAGCCACGTAACCCTGGGCAAGTCACTTAACCCCATTGCCAAGCCAAAAAACAAACAAACAAAAAAAGAGTAGCTCTACCATTCCTACAATTTTCAAATTTCCATAATTTTTTTCATGCCCCTAAGTCTCCTTTGCTGATAGAGCTTGTTTTCATAGCTATTTGGGCAGGTAGCCTTTCCCCAAAGGATATAAAATCCCCCAAACTTGAATATTAGTCTTAACCCTACCACCCACTTCCCATGGAGCCAAATTCTTTGTAGCCCGAGAATTAGCCACCAAAGGCATAATTGTGGTTACTGGCCACACTGATAATTCATAAGTATGTGACTAAACAGACAGATTCTCATTTTGTCCAGGGATGCCGGAGAATTTTTCTCATGGAGTATTGGCTACTCTGTGTATTCATTATTATAAATTCATTTTGAATCAAGCCTATCTCACAAAAAAAGTAATAAATGCATTCCTTCATATAGAAGGAGTGGTTAAGTTGAATACAGATTTTTGTTTTAATCTTCATAGCATCTGTTTACAACCATAACTTAATTTATTCTAGTGTTTATATGAATGTGTCTATTTTGTAGATGTGATGTCTGCCCATTTTTAGTTTCCATTCTCTATCTCCACTCAGCATTCCAGATAAGCTGATATTCCCTTCCCTATTCGTGTGAAGTTCTAGACCTAGACACTTTATTTATCATTTTCTAACATTCCCTTTGCCACTTAGACCTCTCTATTCATTGAAATCACACAAATAACTTCAATTTTACATAACTTAAAAGCAATTTTCATTTGTGAGATCACCCCAATCCTTCAGCAAAATAAAAAACTGGGCCTTCCTCCATTGCCTTCTTCCTTTCACAAGCCCGCTATTTGAACCACTCATATGTTTATGTGGGGAAAAAAACTTTTGAGGAGCCCATGCTGCTGATTTGACAAAGAATAAAAACAGAAAGGATCTGGGCATTTGGCAAGTTGTCTTTGACCTTAGCAGTAAGCCACTGACATCATTCTGCCTCAACTAAGCTGGATTCTGTTTTATTAACTTTTACAAGTAGCTCTTTCTTCTTCAGTCTGAGTACAGATTTGGGAGGGGGAGGATCTGCACACCAGGGGAGAACACATTTTCTGTTCTCTAACCAGACTCTTAAAAATACATTTTACTTCAGTATCTAAATTACATGAGGCAGGTTGGCATGTTCTTTTTTTTCCCCCATGCATGAACTCTGTTCTTAATGTGAGTGTTAAATAATCCTTCTGCTTTTATTTCTGTGATGGCTTGGATGAGTCGGATATTAAATATGACTAGTTCAGATGTCACATATTGATACAGAGGATATGTGTCAGCATTTAGATGGAGAATAATTGGATTCATATCTGTGTTATGTTTTCAAATTGCTAGGTCAGATCTGGGTCTCCTGCTGTAAATTCTTCAATGCTGGTCCAAGTAAAAGGAATGTGACAGATTTAATACCTAGAATAAGTTATTAACTGTAAGGATGCATAAAACAGTGGCCCAGCTGAGTTGAGAATATTGCCCTCCTCATAATTCTGTTACAGAAAATGAAAGGGATTTTTTTTTCATTTCAACTAAATATTTTCCTTGATTAACCAGCTTTGAAGAAACCAAATTTGTGTTCTCATTAAAAATAGTCTTCCTTTTATTCCAATGGACACTAGTCCTATTGGTTCTTATGTGACAATCTTACTAATATAATATGTATAATTCATCATGGCCAAAGTTTGAGAAGATGGGTTTAATGATAACTAAGGGCTTTTTTTTCAAATGCGATAACATAATGTATGTCATGTGAAGTACTTTATATATCTTAAAGTGCTATGCAAATATCAGATATTATTATTATTCATCTCACCCTTTTCAATGGAATTCAAATAAAAATAGTGCTAGCACTTAGGCACTATCCTATTATTATTTTTCTGTTCTGTGTTCTGGAGACTATTGTACAGGTGGGTTTTAAAAACTGTTTTTTCTAATGGAAAGAACATATGTTAAGCTCATCTTTCATAGGTTCACCGAAAGTTATCTTGGAAACAATTTCAATGGCAAAATGATGAGGTTTAGACTTGTTTTTCTAGGTTTTTGAAAGCTTTCCTTTCCATGTTGCTTAGAAATTATGAGTATTTAGGATGGTGGCATCTATTTCAAATGTTGACCTTAAATTTTTATAAATCATTGTGTTAATTAATCAATGTGAACCCTTACAGCATGCTCAGATCTCCTAACACAGGGATACCATAAAAGGCAAAAAATGCCCAGATTGCCTAGCATGGGAGCCCTCAAGTCCCCTATCACATG